>NC_136499.1:19821687-19824187 GCF_053919585.1 Euprymna scolopes | reverse complement strand
ATCGTTCTTTTTTTCTTAAAACTTTTTCTTCCATTGACTCATGATGCTGAACATGCACGTCACATCCATAGTTTTTTTCCCCTTGCATTGTTTCTGTACTACGTAGCATGGCCTCGCATTCAAAATAGAAGGACTTCTTTTCAGAAATGCATGAGTTACCGGTGGAGCGAATCTAGTGAGTAAAAACCTGAAACCTGCAGTAAAACCTGTGCATCATCTAGGAGCGATCGCGGAACATCTCCAAGATGTATTTGACCATTGGAGCGCGTTTTTTTTGTTGTTGAGAACAGAGTGTATTATTTGCGTTCAGCTCTCTTACAACGTTTTCCATGAAGAAAAAGTTAGAAACGCATTTTAATGTGGAGATAATTTCAGCTTCTCACGACGTAAATGCACAATAACCTCAATTTAGAATATCGCATTCTCCCTCAGTACTCACTGAGAATAAATATATATATATATATATATGTATATATATATATATATATATATATATATGTATATATATGTATTTATATGATATATACATATATGGTATATTATATGATGATGATTGCAATATATATATATACATACATACATATATACATATTTATATACATACGTATATACATATACATACATACATACATACATATATGCATATATACATACATACATATATACACATATATATACATACACATATATACATATATATGATGATTGCAACGTCTTGTCAGACGAGTGCCACTTCCCCAGACACTTAAAGTCCATGAGCCCCAAAATGATTTTTTTTTTTTAGTCCTACAGGTGAATTCACATGCTCAAGCAGGCATGACACTGAAGACAGTCATTGAGATTAATTATTAGTTGCTTCCAGCATTTCAAGCCTCCATGCGTCATAACTTTTCCATCGCCACAGGACCATTTTTATAGACAAATGCCTGAGGGAGTGTCTATACACAGATGATGTTACAGAGTCTTAGCTTTTTACAACAGCTAAGTCCCTCTCTCTCGGTTCAAAATGTTGAGATCCAGCAACAAGCAAGAGCAAGATAGCCAGCAACAAGTTAAACTGCAGACCAGCTTAATGCGGGTACTGGTCTCCCGCTTTATGGTTTTTTAAATCAGAGATTTGCTTCTCCTAGAAAGGTTGCCTTCACCACGGCTTATGGGAGCCCTCTCCACCCCAATACATACATACATGCATATATATACATACATAATACATACATATACATACATATATAAATATATATACAAACATATATATATATATACATACATATATACATATATATATATGCATACATATATACATATATATATGCATATATATACATATATATATACATACATACATATATATACATATATACATATATATACATATATATATATACATATATATACATTATATATTCATACAATATATATATATCCCTCTGGTTGAAATCGCCCTAAACTCTAGAGCCAAAACTGAAGAGCCAGTGCTCAAAACAACGAGATATAATAAAAAGGCTGACTGGGAAGCCACCAGGGAACTAATCAGAGATGCCCCATGGAGAAATATTTTTTCTCTCCCTGCTGAACAGTGTGCAAACGAGCCCACTGACTGGTTCAAAACTGCACTCGAAGCGCATGTTCCCATGCCGAAAGTTTATAGTAAGCCCAACTCTCCCCAATGGTTTACGTCGACTTGCGCAACTGCCATTGCTCAAAAGCAGCATGCATACCGTAGGTTTAACCAGTTCAAACAGACTGAAGTATATAGAAGCTAGAAATAACGTTAAGAAAGAAATAGCGACAGCTAAGAGAGAATTTACGGAAACCACTAAAAAGCCTATCAAAGCACAAAAACTAGGAACTCGAGACTTCTGGAAAATCTACAACAGTGTAGTAAATAATGGGCAATCAACAATTCCCCCACTAACCAACAATCACGAGGTTGTCTCCTCAGCAACCGACAAGGCTAACATGCTTGCCAGTCGGTTTGCCTCAAACTCCACACTGGACCCTTCCAATCACCCCCTACCTGAGTTTCCTGTGCGGACAGACGCCACGCTAGACGATCTGAAAACCACCCCTGCTCAGGTGCATGCTATCATAAAAAACCCTGACACTTCAAAAGCATGTGGACCCGATCTTATCCCAGCTGTACTATTAAAAATGTGCTCAACGAAGTAGCTCCAGTTCTATCCAAACTTTACAACAAATGCCTTAATGAAGCTTGCTTTCCGGGCTGTTGGAAAACTGCTTCTGTTGTACCAGTATTCAAGAATTCTGGCGAAAGGACTGACCCATTAAATTATCGCCTCATTAGCCTCCTCCCACTTTTTGCCAAAATATTTGAGACCATAATTAACCATGCTCTAGTCCATCATCTTACAGATGCTAAACTACTGACTGACAAACAATATGGATTTAAACAAGCCCGTTCCACAGCAGACATCCTAACTGTGATCTCTGAACGTATATACCATTCACTGGACAAAGCGAGAGAGGGCAGAGCGGTAGC
>NC_136499.1:19771687-19816687 GCF_053919585.1 Euprymna scolopes | reverse complement strand
TGTAAAGATTTAATTCCATTAAAAATTCTCCCCAATGTGGAACGAGGAAACAGCTGGACAGCGTAAGTGTTTGCTACCGGCTTTGAATGCGCATGGAATTATCCGTCTCCAGGAGGTCAAGTGTATACGAATGCCGTCTTTTTTTTTTTTTTTCAAATTCTCTTTCTTCATCTTTTTCGTTGTTTTCGTTGTTTTTCTTTGTTGTTTTTCTTCTTTTTCTTTTTCGTTGTTGTTATTATTGTTCTGGTTGTTGTTGCTCTTCAGCTTTTTCGTTGTATTCGTTTTTAGTTTTTCATTGTTGTTCTCTTGTTCTTGTTCCTTGTTGTTGTTCTTTTTTCTCTTCTTTTTTTTTAAATTTGATTTTGCTTGATATTTTTAGATTTCCCTTTTCTTTCTCTCTTAAAAGCCCCCCCCCGCCAAAAAAACAAAAACAATATCTTCTAAACACAGAATCCTACGCGGTTCTTTATTTAACCCACTATTAACTTCTTCACATTTACAATTTCTAACTCTAAATCGCGATTTTCCTGTCACAAACTATTCTTCACGTTAAAAAGTGAAGAGAGAGAGAGAGAGAGAGAGAGAGTTTTATTGGAGTCCAGCTAGAATTTTTGAGGAAATACCACTCCCAACAAAAGACTAAAAAAACAACAAAAAAAGAAAAAAAACTGACGATTATGTAAAATAAAAAAGCTTTCATAAAAATCTATTTAATAAATGCAAGATATTTCCACTCTAACATAAGCGTTCTTTTCTATTCACGCTCTATATAAAGTAGCGTACAATAAGTGTTTATTTTAACATACATACACACACACACATATATATATATATATATATATATACACATACATATATATATACATATATGTATATATACGTATATATATACACATATATACATATGCATACACATATATTTAGATGTACCTATATATGCATATATATCTACACATACATATATACACACATATATGCATATACATATGCATCATACATACAGGTGCTCGTCTGAACTCCAATCTCTGGTCCCTCCTCGCCAATCTTTCACGAAAAACACCCGTCTAGCTGAATCCACTGTGAAAAATTTCCCCCACTTTTTATCTGTGCCTAAATCAAAACGTAGATTCCATGAACAAAGCTTCTTTCTTAGAACTGCACGCCTGTGGAACTCTGTTCCGTCTGCCTGCTTCCCACCTGACTACAACTTGGATGTCTTCAAGTCCAACGTTAACAAATTCCTGATGAATCGCCCCCTTAACAAGACACTTTATTAAATCTTCACACTAACGTACTGTACTTGCAATAACCCATATCCCTGAGTGGCTTCCGGCCTTGATAAGTTGATAAGTACCCCCCCCCCAAAAAAAGAACATACATATATATGCATATGCATAATATATATGCATATACATATACATACATATATATATATATATATGCATATGCATATACATACATATACATGCATATACATATACAGTTAAAGCCGAAATTATTGGCACTCTTTCACTATTTTTATTAAAGTGTTGATGAACATTTATATCGACCATCTACAGATCTCCTGAAACACTTTTAGTTTATTTTAAAATATTCAAAATAAATATTATTAATGATAACAAAAAACAGACGAATTCAAATTTATTGGCACTCTTTATCAATAGCAACTTGCAAAGCTTTTGTTTTTAATAACAGCTTCCAGACGTTTTCTATACGACATTACTAAATTCCTACACACATCAACAGGAACATTAAACGATTCTTCCTTGGTGATGTCTAATTCCCTCAGGTTCCTTGGTTTCCTTCTTTTCACGTTCGCCCTCACCACAGCCCACAATTTTTCTACTGGTTTCTGGCCATTTCAGGACGATTATTTCATTATCCAAAAGCCATTTCTTCATCGATTTCGCCGTATGTTTTGGATCATTCTCCCGTTGAAAGACCCAGTTGATTCCAAGACTAAGGGCTTCTGCAGAAGGTTTCAGATTTTCAGTCAATATTTTAATGTATGATCTTGCCTTATGGTACCATCCACAGTGACAAGTTTTCCAATGCCATTGGCCGAAAGCAACCCCAAAACATACGGTTTCCTCCATCATACTTCACCGTAGGGACTATATTCATTGCGTTGAAGGCTTCTCCTTTCTTCCGCCAAACAAACGACACATCTCTGCTGCCAAAAAGTTCAATTTTAGTCTCATCTGACCATAAAGCTGAACCCCAAAAAGTTGAATCCTTGTCAATAAACTCCCGTGCAAACTCTAGGGGGCTTTAACATGTTTCCTGGAGAGGGGAAGAGTCTTCCTTGGTCGGTATCCCTGAATCCCATGTGACTATAGTGCCCTCCTCAATGTCGAAAAAGAAATTTCAATACCTTGATCGCTCAATTGTTGGACTACTTTCTTACCAGTAGTTTTTGGGGTCCTGTTCCACTTCTCGAATGACTTGTCGTACATCATCTGGGAGAAGATTTCTTTTTACGGCCTTCAAGACGCTTAGAAATGTATTTGTATCCACTACCTTTCATGTGTGCATCCACTATTTTCTGTCTAACATCGAAACTGTATTCCTTAATTTTAGCCATCTTTGCAGTTTGGTGTTATTGATAAAGTGAAGAATTGACTAATGCACATTATTTATAGAAGACTTTGGAACGTTCTAAAAGATGATGCAATACGCAAATAATAATAAACAAGTATTATTTTGCATAAAATATCATGAAATTCTATGATAAAAATAAATTTGAATTCGTCTGTTTTTTGTTATCATTAATAATATTTATTTTGAATATTTTACAAATGAACTAAAAATGTTTCAGAAGATCTGAAGATGGTCGATATAAATGTTAACCAACACTTTAATAAAAATAATTAATAAAAAAATGTTTTTTCTTAAAAAAAAAAACGCAAAAATTGACATGCACATACATACATGTGTATACATACACATACTTATATATTTATACATACACATGCATACATATTTATACATTCACATACATACACATATTTACATAAATATATACATACTTATACACATGCACATATATATACATACATATGTTCATATGTATACATGCATATATGTACATATATGAATATACACATATATATATATACATATACATACATATACATATATATATAATACTTTTACACATACATATATATACATATAGATATATATATATACATATATATATACATTATATATACATACATATATATACATAGATATATATATATACATACATATACTTACATTTATATACCTACATATACATATATACATATATAGATATATGCATATATATATACATATATACACATATATACATATATCCATATATATACATATATACATATATAAATATATGCATATATAAATATATGCATATATAAATATATGCATATATACATATATATATATGCATATATACACATATATATATGCATATATACATATATATATATGCATATATACACATATATATATGCATATATACATATATATACATATATATATACATATATATGCATATATACGAGGGGCGTGCAATAAATAATGCCTCTGACCCACTTCCAATAGTAGTAGAGCAACGAAACTTGGCGCAGTTATTCGTCCTTCTCTACATAGAAACCACCCAGAGTTATGCATTTCTCCTGTTGTTTGATGCAGCTATGGGGACCGTTTTTGTAGAACACCCCAGGTTTGTCCTCCAACCACAACGTGACTTCAGAAATCAAGGCTGCGTCATCTGGGAAACGCTTTCCTTAGAAAAAATACTTCATGCTTAGGAAGAGGTGGAAGTCAGAATGTGCAAGGTCAGGAGAGTAGGGAGGATGGGGGGGATGATTTCATAACCACACGCCCGTGTTTCTGATCTGGCGACATGCGAGTTGTGGACCGGAGAATTGTCCTGCAGGAGGTGGGTACCTTTGCTGATCTTGCCCCGCCTCTTGATTTTGATAGCTCCCCTTAATTTCCTCAAAAGTGAAGCATAATAACTCCTGTAATTGTGGTACCCTTTGCCATGAAGTCTGTCATCACTGCTCCCTCCTTGTCCCAGAAGACTGTGAGCATGACCTTGCCAGCGGAGGGCTGCACCCTTGCCTTCTGTGAAGGTGGTGAGTCCAAGTGCTTCCACTGCATTGACTGGGCTTTGGTCTCTGGATCATAGTGATAGACCCAGGTTTCATCGTGTGTAATCAGTCTTTTGAAAAACTTTGACTCATCTTCTTAGCACATCTCCAAATTCATCCTGGAGCACTCGACGCGTTCTTGCTTTTGGAATGGTGTGAGCAACCTGGGAATCCATCTGGCAGACACCTTATGCATGTGAAAATGGTCATTAATGATAGTTTCCACATACCCTGTACTAATCTTGACATCTTGGGCTATTTGGCGAATAGTAATGCGCCGACCTTCCAAAATGGCAACCTCAACTTGACGGACAGATGCCTCATCAATGACAGAAGGGGGCGGCCAGGTCTGGGAGCTGTTTCCACAGACTTCCGACAATGTTTGAATTCACGATGCCAGCGTTTTACAAGGTCATATGGTGGAGCATTATCACAATAAGTTGTTTTCATTTCATCAAAAGTCTCCTTTGGTGTGCGTATTTCAAATACAAAAACCGGATGACTGCTCGACATTCAACAGGCTCCATTTCATACCTGACAGTTACAACACCTGTAAAATAGAAACCACAATTAGTTCAGAGCTGTAATTTGCCACATAACCAGTAGAGATATAAATCATTGCACATGCAAATTTCAGCTAGATCAGACAACTAGAAGTGGATCAGGGGCATTACTTATTGCACGCCCTTCGTATATACATACATATATAAACTTATATGCACACATATATATATACGTATATATACATATATACATACATATATATACATATATACATATATATATGAATGTATACATACATATATATATATTCATATATATATGTATATACATATATATGCATATCTATATGCATATACATGTATATAAATATATATATACATATATACACATATATATACACTTGTATACATATATATACATATACACATACATATACACACATATATACATATATATACATATATATAAGTTTCGTGGTTTAATTTTTAAATTCTGAAAAAAACAACATATAGAGACACATATTCAATTTAAGAATTTATTGTCTGACAAAAGGAATATATAGAAGGGGTTATTTTAATTTCTTTAATCCAATGATTTTCAACAATGGCTCATATCATCAGAGGAAATGAAATGCGGTTAGCAAAATGTTCAGCTGCGAATGGACGCTAATTTTGCTTTTCAGCACAATTATTGAAAATAGTTTTTTGCGTGGTTGTGGATAATTATATGGGAAAATTTATACGAAAAGAGAAGTTGATACAACTTGGGTAATCCATTATCGGAAGGAGTCCAATGTCGTTCAAGGTTATAAATCCAGATAGGCAGAAAATAGGCCCAGGGGAGAAAGTAATATTTACATATAGCGAAAGCGTATTGCTCCTAATTGATTTATCGAAAAGTATACGGGGCAGACTTATTCGTTGCTGCGTTGAGTGCGTGTTGGTTGATGTAGTCCAAATGCTTTCCCGGTGTTGACAAAGTGTACCCGATATTGGGTGGGTATATCATTCCATTGTAATTAGCCCCGTGAGTAATAGAATTTGAGCATTGAGTTAAGTATACAGTGGACCTCGAAATTAACAGTATAGGTAGCAAAATAGCAAAATAGCAAAATAATCCTGGAGATGATATTCAGAACGGTGCGTTGGACGGCTTTCTTCTGATGTGAGTCCCGGTAGAAAGTTAGTTCGCTTTCTTGTTGATATATAAATATATATACATACATATACACATATATATACACAGTTATACATGACTATATATACATATATATATATAATAAATATATATATCCATATAAATATACACATAAATATATATACATATATATATACACATACACACATATATATATATATATATATATATATATATATGCATATATATGCATATATACATACTAGCAAAAGTTCCCGTCGTTGACTGGGTTCAAAAATAGCCTACAGAAAATGGACTCTGATTTATGAAGGTATGATAGGTTATGAAAAGGAAGGGTTGTAAATTTGGGTTGAATTTGGGGGTATCAAAACCAAAGCAAAATATGATGAAAGTAAAAATAAAATAGGTAAACCCCCATAATTTATTATACCATACCTATTCACATTGAAACACTTATCACAATATTCTGTGGATCTATATTAAAAAACCTTGTTAAACTTTGTGACATATTTCCATTCTATGGAGGCCAGGTGCGAACGAACACCCCATAATTTTATTATACCATATTTCTTCAAACTGAAACATAATCATCAAAGTATACTTACGCAGATAGATATGAAAAGTCTTTATTAAATTTTGTACCTATTTCCATTTTATGGAGGCCAGGCGCGAACGCAGACCCCACAATTTTATTATACCATCCCTATTTAAGTTAAAACATACTTATCAAAGTATTCTTATGTACATCTACATCAAAAAACACTTGTAAACGTTTTTTTTTTAATTTAAATTTTTTTTTATTTCCATACTTTGTGGATCAGGCGCGAACGCAGACCCCACAATTTTATTGAACCACCGTTCTGCCAGATCAAACATACCCATTCCTGTGTCTCGATACATCTTCTATCATTATATGCAATCAGTTTTTTAAAATAGTCAACCATATAGGAGCCTATTCGTGACCACACACACACATACACACACACACACTTAGCTTTATATTATAGATATATACAATAGATATATACATATTTATAAACATATATACACATATATAAACATATATACATAAACATACACACACATATATATAAACATATATATAAATATATATACACATATATATAAACATATATACATATATATAAACATATATGCATCTATATATAAACATAATAACATCTATATATAAACATATATATACATATACATATATACATATATATAAACCTATATATATATATACATATACACATTTCCCTCTCTATATATATATATCAGAAAAATTACTTTCAATTTACAAGTTGAATAACTCGGTAAACGTAGAACAATGGAATAAATATTAATATTTACATGACAATCCTAACCAGATGAATAAATACTCAATATTCAAGATAGATCAATAATAAAGAATATTCGATTTAATTAGTAAAATTTACAAGTTTATGTTTCGACAAGTATTACGGAAAGAAAAAAAAAATCCTTATTCCATGCAGCGTCCATGAATGTCGCATATCCTCAGAGGAAACGTGGTTAGTAAAATAAGTCTATAAATTTTGCTTATTAGAACATAAATAGAAATCAAATCTTCGTTTGAAGGCTGATAAGGAGAAGAAAGGAATACATTCAAAGGATATATTAAAAGAAGCTCTGGACGGGAGAAAAAGTCTATTATAGGAATATACTAGCAGGCCGACCTACATTGCCCGGTCGTAAAATACGCTTAAATATGATATTTTTTATTAATGCAGATTTTGTATTTATTATCATATTATATTGGACCTAATATATAGTAATGATTTAAAAAGTTAAAAAAAACACCACCACCGAGAATCGAAACCAAAACGTTTAGCTTACGATTTGCGTTTTTACTTGCACGTTAATGTCGGATCTCTGAAACTATGTTTGCTGCAAGGCTAAAAATATGAAAAGTATAAACCAATAGCTATTACGTTATGCATGCATATGCGTAATGCTGTCGTTCGACCTTCATCTGGCGAATTCTATTTTTTTAATTTTCACACTTTTGCACCAATTTTCCCCGGATAAAACTCAAATATAAAGTTTCGCATGGGTTCGTATACCATATATATTAAATTTTTATGTCTGTAGACCAAAAACTGACAAAAGAGTTTGATAGGCAACATTTTATAAAAAATATATATATACGCATACATAAATATATATAGAAAGAGGCTTGTGTTTACTATAAACGTTTTACGCAAATATTACGCAAGTATAAATTATGTAGAATATCTGCATGAATATAATTACACGTAATAGTTAACTAAAGATGATCACCTCATAAGAAATCCGAAAAAAAAAAAATCGAAAATTAATTAAAATGAATGTTTAAAAGAATATGCAAATTATCTAGATCTTTGGCAGATGAATGCAATTCCACGACTCATATATAACAAAGTTGTATTTTTTTCTTTTTTTTTTTTTTAAATAAATAGAAAAAAGGGGTTTTGATATGAATATCAATACACACACATAAAAAAATACAGGAGTATAGATAAACAATTCTGTTATGCTCTACAGAAATACGGTGACTAACGAAATACAAAGATTAAATGAAGGAAGGCTAGAACGAGGAGAGAGGACATCAGTATGTGGTGGGCCGATGGGTTCTCAATGTTATTGGTCGATGGACGTAATTGCTGGACCTCGCATATAGACGATAAAATAGGGACTTAATTAATGTAAACTGAATCAGACGACTATATTCTTTGTTCCTTCCCACCCACAGACAAGCGTTTTATGTTTTTAATGAAAAGGAGGTGATTAACTTAAGTTTTAGCAAGATTGTTGCCCTTATATTTGTTATAATTTTGTGGTGTCGTATTTCTGATAATTTATTAAATATAAACTAAAAATAAAAATGTATCTATATATAAATGATAATAAACTTTAAAAAAAAAAAAAATAAAAAAAAATAATAATAATAATAAAAAAAAAAAGAAAAAAAAAGAAAAATTAACCTTTTTCCTGATTGGTCTAAAACTTTTGGTTATTTGAAGCCGCCATAAAAAAGAAATAAAAGAAATACCATCTGTTAGCATAGCTAGAAATCAATCGTTCGTTTTGGAAATTAGAAGAGCATCGTCACCCCCCCCCCCAGGCAGCTATACTCTGATAAGTTGTCCCGTTATATCCTACATTTCTTTTTGGATTTAATTTTTTAAGTTGGATCCAATTTTTGTGGTGCGTTAGTTTATTAACGATGAAGATACAGAACAGTAAAGACTGGATTTATACATAACACTGTTGTTCCAGCGCGGTTCGTGTTCTGCATAAGTGCCGAAGCGTGTTAAGGTCCTTTCCTGATCCTGGTGAACTCGAAGAAAGAATCTGATCAACTTTAATCATCCTTCTAGTATAAGGGAGTACCTAAAAAATAAAAACCAAGTGTATTAAGTTTTGTAGGCCTCTTGAAAGTATTCACAAAACCTACAATTTAATTAGGTAATAGTCTAATATTTTGAACTGTAATTGTATAGTTTTAGAAGGTAATCTTTACCCGCTTCCGCGACCAAAAAATAGTCTGTCTCAAAGTTGTGTTAAGAAACGGAAGTTGTTTTAAAAACGGAAGCATGAAATCCTATCGCAAGGAAATGAAACGAAACTTCTTCCGTTATTTTTTTTAATTACAGTAATGCTTAGTTTTAATTATTTTATTCAGTACCTTCACTTTTTCACTGCTTTTTTTGGATAATAATTGCTGCTAAATATTTGAAAATAACAGCAACAAAAAATAAAGTAGGAAAAATGTTTTTGTAATAAAGAATTAGTGCAGGCAAAATGATTAAAAATAATGTTTTTTTTTGGGGGGGGAGTATTGTGAAGGGAAGCCAACAAACTAAAAAAGTATCAAAGGCAAGATAAGATACTCTTCTACCTACCTGGATAATTTTGTGTTTTAATACATTTTAATATTTTTATTCAGTTCGAAAAACAAGTAGTGCTCAGTCACAATAACCGTTTTTTTTTTAAATTGGATAATGCTTACTGCTAAATCTTTGAAAACAACAACACAAAATTAAAAAAAAAGTCTTAAAATAAGTAAAAACACTAAAAATTTCTCCTAGTAGACAGAAGAGTAACTTATCTTGCCTTTAGTTATATGTTTGTTACTTTAGCACTTGTCCACTTGTCTATAATAATAATTGCTCGGAAATCCCAAGAATCGCTCAAAAAATCGAAAATAAATAAAATAAAAAAAATAATGGCAGAAATCCACCAAATAAATATCACCGTTCTTTTATTGATTTGTTCTCGTTACAAAACAGTATACATAAGTTTGTGGTCCTATAAACTGTTCACAAAGAAACATTTTTTTATATAAGTGACCAAACAAATGCTTTTTTTATCCTTGACATAAACAAAAACATGCGTATTGTACAGGTCCACTAAAATAATAAAGAAGTAACCAAACCAGAAAAAAAAACCCCAACAGTAACAACAAAAAATAACAAATAAAAAACAAAAAGAAATAAAACTATGTTTCGTTTCATTTCGATAATAAATCGCTGGAAAAAATGGGGGAGGGGAAAGAAAGTTTTTTCATTTCGTTTCATATTTTCATTTCCGGTTTTACTGTTTTAATTCAACTTCGAGACAAACTATTTCGTTGGGTTTAATCACACCCATGGTAAAGACTCAGTCAAAATTACTGCTTTAGAAATATGTTTTAATAACAATAATATCACCTTTTCAAAGATTGTGTTAAGCTGGCCTAATGATTATCGTACTTGACTCACTGTCGTTAGGTTTTGGTTTCGATCTCAGCTCGAGTATTTATTTTTATATTTACAAGGAATGAATTGTTTAGAAAAACACTACTCACATGCACATGTCTCAGTTTCTGTATGAATTAAAATTATAATATTTTTTACAACCGATCAACGGCCTGCTAGTATGCATATAAAAATAATCGGCGTAAATGTCCATTCAAAAGAATTAGTTTCATACTTATACTCTATAACTTTAAACTGTCTCCTTTCGTTTTAACTTATCTTGTATATTTTTTATAATAATTATTATTTAGAAGTTGATTAAGCTATTTTATACATTTTTTCTAACCTAAAATCAACCTTAAATCTTATATTTGTTCTCTATCGCTCCCACAACAGCGGAGTTACTATCTTTAAGAGCATATCTGATAAAATTGACCATATCCTGTCTGTGGCACAATGACGTAACCCCTTTTGAGGGAGCTGGGTGCTCTACATTGTGTCTAACTTGGTATGTACTTGTGAGGGTCAGATGTGTTAAGCAGGTGTTTGTGATTTTGAAACTGTTCTGCTACGACTCAAGCCAAGAATGACAGTTTGTTTATAATACTGAACCAAGTTAAAACGATAGAAGACCTTAGAATTTGAAAGGTCAAATCGGAAAGAACTCATGGGTACAAAAACAAAACAATGTTTAAACGTTAGGTATGAATGTCTTTCTCTCCCCCCTCCCTGCCTCTCTCTCTCTTTCACTCCCCTTCTCTTTTTCTTCATTGAAAGAAAGAATTAAATATAATTCGATTGTTTTAAACAGTTGACGCTTGCATTCTGGAGTCGGCGGACGCGACATAGCATGCGTCCGGTTTCAACTGGTCTTTATAAAAATATGCTTTTTTTTTACATAGGCATCACCACTTATCAAGGCCAAGAGGCCACTCGAGGATAAGGTTTAAAGAGTGTACGGGAGAAATTGGACAATATAGTTATGATTAGTAATGGAATTTCGGTGACTTTGTTAACAAGTGGGACGGCTCATCAAGAACTTGTTAACGTTAGACTTGAACACAACCATATTGTAGTCAGCTGGAAAACGGAAGACAATTCCACAGGCGTGTAGTTCTAAGAAAGAAGCTTTGTTCATGGACTCTACATTTAGGTTTAGGCACAGATAACATAATAGTGTTTTCAGCTAGACGAGTGTTTCTTGTGAAAGTTTGGCTCAGTGGAACACTTTCCATGAAAATAACAATACAGTAGAGACAAACTCGCAATATATCTTCTGTGAGAAAGAGGTTGCAGGGAAGAGAAAAGGATATCTACTAGGAGACTACGAAGTCTATTTTGAACTCTATCAAGGCAGGACAAGTCCTTTCTAGCAGCTCCTGCCCAGACGTGGCAACAGTATTCCATCCTTGAACGTACCTGGCTCTTATATAGATAGAGAATTGCATCAGCAGTGAGATATCTACTGGATCGATAGAAGGATCCCACCATTTTCCCAGCGGCCTTAGCAACAGATTTGATATACGTGTTTCATTTCAGATCAGGAGTAAAGGTCAAGCCCAGAAGCTTGTCAAAACTTGAGGCCTCCTCAAGACGAGAGCCATTCATTTCAACTGATGCCAGATGGGGATCAGAACGTTGATGATGTAAAGAGAGAAGCTTGGTTTTAGATACATTAAAAGTAACCAGCCACTCATTTCCCCATTGTACCACGTGCTCAAGATCAGAGGAGAGAGAATCGGAGAGAACTTGGTCGTTTACTGCTTAGATGTGCTACCATAGACGATAGTGTGATCAGCATAAATATCTACAAATGATGTAAGTATATGATTTGGGAGATCATTAATGTAGATCAGGAAAAGAGTAGGGTCCAGGATGGACCCCTGAGGAACTTCAACATTAATACTGTGAGCTTCTGATTTTTGCGCAGTTGATGGAGACGTTGAATCTCTATGATTCCAGGTGAGAATTGTCTGAAGATAGTGGTTTCAATCCTACCCAAAGCCGACCAGAGGCTTACTTAGCCAAAACGTGGTGAGACGACAGCAACTATGGAAGGCAGTAATTGCAGTCAGGAGATTCAGAGTTCCTATCCCGTCGCGGTTACCACCTGACAAATGCCAGAGGAATAGTTGGCTGAAATGTCGTGAAACAACTAAGAAAATATGAGGATAATAGTTCGCAATAAATAAAATTAATAATTTGGAAATGAGTTGTTTGAATCATTTCTGAATTTTACATCGTTATGCATTTTTTTTCTTCTCGAATTTTGTTTTCTTTTCTGCGGAGTCCACAGAAGAAATATGCAGTATTGACATACGTAAATGTACCCAAGTGTTTACTTTGGAAAAAAAAAAATGGGAAGATTAAAAAAATATTGCACTTTCGAATCTAGCAAAAGCGTTAAAAAGACAGTCTTCTACATTTTCTCATTGGTCGCTTGTGTCACGTGGTACTGTCTTGAACTACGTCCGCCAAAAATATGTCCATTTTACTTTTGTTGTTGCGAGAAAAGCGTGTGGGTGTATTTGAAATTATTTCGTTGTTGTAAGAACTTATTTTGTGCAAATATGCGGAGAAATGAAAATTAATAAACGTTCGTTTATTTGCGCGCGAGCATGTGTGTGTGTGCGCACGATCTCGCGTGTGTGTGAGCGAGTGAGTGACAGTACAATATATATATATATATATATATATATATATATATATATATAATAATAAAGCTCAACATCTGCGTGTGTGTATCTGCCTGCACACGAATAGGTTAACTATTATACTAAACTGGCCACGTACAATGATAGAAGAGGTATCAATGAGCAAAAATGGGTATGATAAAGTCACCCCCACCAATTCTATGCACGCTCCCACCGTTTCACGTAGAGCTACCAAATTTGGCAGGATAACTCACTATGAGGAGGAAAAGATTTTGACGGATTTCACCGCTAACCCCCACGAACGGCGCAGAGTGTCAGAGGGAGTAACTTATAACTGGAAACCCTGTGCATGCTCACTACGTTTGATTTACACTTGTACAGTTACCAAATATGGAACCATTAGGTGGGGGAGGTTTTGACGGACTACACTGCTCACTCCTACCAGCGGAGAGGGGTACCCAGTGGTGTCACTTATAAATAGGAACCATATGCACTCTCACTCAGTTTGATGTAGAGCTATCGAACTTTCCATGATAACCCAATCATGGGAAGTGGGAGGTTTTTACAGGTTACATCTCTCACTCACACCAACAGAGGTGGGAGCCCCAGTGGAGCCACTTATAATAGGGAACACTAATTAGTGTTCAAACATTTCTGTTAATAAAGATTCCCAATACTGCTTCCTCATGTTCGTTTGAGGGTTGTTACTTTGGCTTTGATACTCCAAAAGTTTGAAGCTAGCTCTTTACACCCACACCTTCTTTTCATAAATTTTCATACTTCCATCAAATAGGAAACCCGATTAGTCCGACAAGAGAAACAGTCAATAACTGATTCTTCTCACACACACACACACACACACACACACACACACACACACACACACACACACACACAGTGCCTTGATATACATCGATACCGCATCTGTAAAAAATTCATCCGATAATTAAAAAACACCATGACTATGCATATGAAGACGTTGCAAACAATCATGACAGTAAACTACAATAATGGAAAATTAACAATTTCAGACATAAAAATCCGAAGAGGAATTTTTCAAGGAGATAGCCTATCTCCCTTACTATTTTGCTTGGCAATAGATCCGTTAAACAAACTTGATAAAAGTGGGAATGCCTACAACCTGAACCAGGGCCGCCAACATACCCAAGATAAAAAAAAGTCAATCACCTGCTCCTTATGGGTGACCAGTTCAGATGCCGAATTAAGTGAGCTACTACAAATTGTACATACCTTGTCTAAAGATTATTGACTGGATGTGAGACATTAACAGGCTAGACACTAACACAAGAAAAATGTTAAGTTATACAGAGTAATATAGAGAAACCTGTATCTACCAAGAAGAGCCAGAGGTATAGGTTTGTCAGAGATTGTGAGCAGTAAGCTTTATCTGATACGCTCCCAGAATCCAAACCTTAAAAAGAAAAGAGACCCAGTAGAACTAACCCCAATCACAAAACTGGCCAAACATTTAGCACAAGACTCTCTTACAAATGAAAGAGAAATAGAAAGCAAGCCTGCAACTAAAAGAGTCGGCAAAAATACACTTAGACGTTCCGTTGCAGAAAACTGGAAAAATGGGCCAAATAAAAACTGCCAAATATTTCCTGGATGAACTATCACAGGAATATATAAAGAAGGCTCTGTAGACTGGCTGAAAAAAAGAGGATCTCTTCTCGCTGATCAGGAGATAATGATAATGGCCGTTCAAGATCAAGGCTTGATGACCAATGCTTTTAAAAAGATGAGTGGTCATAGCAATAACAACAAGTGCCGCTTCTGTCACACAGAAATAGAGAGTGTGAGCCACTTGACATCTAGTTGTAAAGTCCTGTTGGGGGACGGCTATTACACAATGCAACACAATGGAGTTGTTATATATAGGGGTTTCATTATTATTATTATTATTATTATTATTATTATTATTGTTGTTGTTGTTGTTATTGTTCGTTGTTAGGAAGTCTTATTAAAAGTGAGTCTTAGAGAGTCTTATTAAGAGAGATGTTGCGTGCTGTGTTCGTGTTATGAAGAAATTCATATATATAAAATGTCCATACTTAGAAGTGTTGTAGAAGCTCTTAGAGTGAGGAGACAGTGTAGAGACAGTTTTAGTGTTCACATTGTAGATATGAGATGTAGAGACATTGTATGTGAAGACATTTTAAAACACAGGATATATAAGATATATAATAACAATTTCACTTTACCTTTTGGTAGAATTACAACACAAAGACGACGTTTATAAAAACACATGATGATACGTTTATTTCTTCTTCGACCGGTCGGTGGTTTTCTTAGTCAGGAATTCAAAGTTTTACATTCTATGTTTCAAAGGTGACCGTCTCGCTTCCAGACGTTCGACTGTCCATTTCTGGACTCCAGACTATCGTCTGTCGTCCTCCGACTCTATCTGCTTAACTCTTTAGTTTCTAACTATATCCAGAACTTCCCATTTTCCATGACGTCATACCTATGTTAAAACATGTGTCTTCTTTCACGTGTTCTGAAAATGCGTGTCCAAAACATTTTCCTTTGTTTATATTTCCAGTAACCTATATTTCCAATATGTTAAAAACATGTTTATTAAATTATCCTATAGTTGCATTCCTCAATTCAATTTCATAACAGAATTGACAAATGCACATTCCTTTTCTTAAAACTATTTTATCTCTAAGCTAAACAATGGTTTGTTTTTACATTCCATTTTCTAATTCTCTCTCGTAATCTATTTCTAAACCTAAATTATGAGGTTCGAATTTCGTCTATTCTATTTCATATTTACATTTAACTAATTCCCTATTTTTATTCTTACATGAAAAGGGGACAGCCCTTATCATGTAACTGAGTGTGTAAATAACTCCACTGGAAAATCTATAAAAACTTGAATATCCAATGTAGTAGCAAGTCTTGGGAACATATTTACCAGAAAGAACAGTTGGAAATAAGTCATACACCATCCTGTATAAAACGAAATTTCTACAGCGACATACCTAGAAAACGGGGCTATTAAGCCTGACATAGTGATGTGGGACAAGAGAGAGAAAGTAGCAACCTTAGTTGAAGTAAGTGTCCTTAATGATGCTGACCTTAACAAAGATGAAAGGAAGAAAATAACAAAATGTATGACATGAAAAAAAAAACAACAAAAAACAAACAATATCCATCATACATAGGAGCAACTGAACTAATGAAAAAGAATTTAAAAAACTATCTGGCGAATATACCCGATGAACTAAGTGCAAGAGAAATGAAAACAATTGCACTTAAAGGGACGGTTAAAATCTTGAAAAAGATCTCTCGGTTTGAGTAAATAATGTGGGAATGTTTGGCATCTGGTTGAATGCCCTATCCCAGCAAAAATCAAAGTGATAAAAAAATTAAAACAGCCAACACACACACACACACACACACACACACACACACACACACACACACACACACACGGTGGAGCAGATAGTAACAGTCAAGCCTAAACGAATTCAGAACAAACAACCAGGAGTCAAGATCAGATCGGAACTTGCTTGACTGCTGGCAACAATCGACAATCATAATAAATTGTTACGTCGCTAGAAATAGAGGAATGCAAAAAATAACATGCTTTTATTTAGTCTGTACCTGTACAGAACTACTACTACTACTACTACTACTACTACTACTACTACTACTTCTCCCTCTGTCTGTCAGTCTCTTCCTCTGCAAAAGAGCAACACTCTAAATGTCTATATGGCATTTAACCAAATGAATTCTATTTGGAATGAAATAAAATAGTTTATGTGTAGCTACCTATATGCTTATACTACTATTAAGTTCTACTCATTGAAGTAAATGTTGAAACAAAATTATAAACATACTAGCAGATGTACTCGGTGTTGCCCGGTATTAAAGGCAATGTTAGATTCCTAAAAAAAAAAAAAAAAAAAAGAAGTAAACTAAGCGGAAAGAAACTGTTCACTTCTTGTAAGTAAAAAAAAAAAAAAAAAAATACTCGAGCTGAGGGCGAAACCAAAACCTTAAGACAGTGAGTTAAGTACAATAATTATTAGGCCAGCTTGTCACGACTTTAATGTTTTCAGACCTACTTATTCATAACCTAATGAAGCTGTCATGTGAACGATTCGCACATGCGCAGTCGTGAAACAGTTGACAAACGCATAAAAATCCGATGGAAATCAAATACCAATTTTTAAATTTTAACCCGGATGAAAATCGATTAAAAAGTTCCCACATGTCGGAATACACTATATAGCAAATTTCATGTCTGTAGATCAAAAAGTTTTTTTAGGTATATAGGTTGAGAGGTGTCCTTAGATTTTCACTTTATATATGTATATATAGTAAAACTTGTAATTAGTAAAAACTTGAAGAGAGTTTTCAATACTATTGCAGAGCAAATATGTGTTTTATTTTTTGTGAACGTTTTATCTGTTTGGTTACATATGTTTCGGATGTTGGACCATGTTTACGATCCAACAGCCTCGTCAGACCTTACAGAAAATGTAAGGTCTGTAAGGTCTGACGAGGCTGTTGGATCATAAACATGGTCCAACATCCGAAACATATGTAACCAAACAGATAAAACGGTAATGAGAAAACACACACACACAAACATATATATATAAAATATTATTTTTAATGTAAATATGTGTGTCAAAAAAAAACTTCCTATATATATATATATATATATACATATCTTTAAATATAATTTATTATATATAACTCACATTATATATGTACAATTTATACTCTTAACATATTATCTATGCCTATTTATGCATGCATAAACTACATTAAAAAATATATACATTAATATAAGCGTATGCATATAACTAAACATATATGTATCATTCAAACACTACAGTGTTTAAATAATTGGTTAAGTGTTAGTTTTACTAATTTACACTAGTTCAAAGCTCTATGGTTTACTCATTTTGCAAGTAAATTTAAAATATTTTTTTACATTTTATACGTAACCTTCTAAAATATATATACATAAAAAATATATGCATATGATATATATATATATATATATATATATATATATATATATAAAATATATATGGATACATATATAATTAATATATATATAAATAAAATATATATAATATATATGTATATATATAAATAAAATATATATAATATATATGTATATATATGAAATATATATATATATAAAATATATATATAAAAATATATATAGAATACATTTATCTTTAATATATATATAATATCTTTATAAAACCATATAACATATATATTAAATATATTATATAAATATAAAATATATAGATATAAAATATATAAAAAACATATATATAAA
Organism: Euprymna scolopes; assembly: GCF_053919585.1. Classification (NCBI taxonomy): domain Eukaryota; kingdom Metazoa; phylum Mollusca; class Cephalopoda; order Sepiida; family Sepiolidae; genus Euprymna; species Euprymna scolopes. The sequence continues at coordinate 19,798,155 of NC_136499.1, read as the reverse complement.
TATATATCTATAATATATATATATATATAAATATATATACATAATATATATATATATAATATATACATAGAATATATATTATATATATATATAAAAATATATATACAAAATATATACATATACATTAAATATATACATATATATAAAATATGCCCATATATATAATATATATATAAAATATATACATATACATAAAATATATTTATGTATAAAATTTATATATATAAAAAAATATATACATATATATAAAATATATAAATATTTAATATATATATATAATATATATTAAATATATATATAATATCTATACATATAATATATATATATACAAATATATATATATAATATATATATATATAATATATATATCAAACATTTATACATGATATATATTTAATATATTTATATATATATAATATATAATATATATATAATACGTAGATAATATATATATAAAATGTATAGATAATATATGTATGATATATATAACACATATATAAAACACTTATATCTAATATATATACATATAAAATATATATGTGAAATATATATACAAAATATATATAAAATATATATAAAAAATATATATATATAATATATATATAATATATATATATATATAAAATATATATATACAATATATATAATATATATATAACATGTATATATATAATATATATAATATAAATATAACATGTATATATATATAATATATATAATATAAATATATACAATATATATATATATATAAAATATATATATAAAATATATATTTATAAAATGTATATATATAAAATATATATTTATAATATATATATATATGATATAAGTATAATATATATAAAATATATATAATATGTAATATAATTAATATATGTAATTATATACATAAAATATATTTATATATACAACATTTATATACAATATATATAATATAATTAATATATATATATATATGAAATATATATATATATATATGTGAAATATATATATATATCAACCATTATATATAATAGATATATAATATATATATTACATAGATAATATATATATAAAACATGTACATATAATATATGTATAATATATTTATATATAATATATATAAAACATTTATATATAATATATATAATATATATAAAATATATATATAATATATATAATGTGCATATTAAATGTATATGTAAAATATATATATAAAATATATACAAAATACATATATAAAATATATATATATCTGAAAATAAATATGAGATATATATATATAAATATATATATCTAAAATATATATCTATATAAAATATATACAATATATATATAATATATATATAATGTATATGTAAAACATATATATAAAATATATATAATATATATGTAAAATATATATATGAAAATATATGAAATATATATATATAAAAATATATATATAATATATATATATAAATACTGTGGGCACCAAAAAATCACACTTATGCACACACGCACCCCATCCGTACATTTTTCTATAATAATTAATAATAACGGATTACTTTCATCATGGGACTTTTGAATAAGGCGAACTTAAACTGAAACCTTGAAATAAGGACATTATTTTCACACAAATCTTTCACCTTCTAATGTTATCTTATTATTAACATGACCTTTTAATCTTAATAATTCCACAAAGGATCTTTCACCTACTTTGAACATTCTAATCATAATGATTTCTCAATAATTCTTACCGATCGGACCTTTTCTTGTTCATCTTGTTGATTTTGTTGAAAAATAAATGCGAGAAGGAGATGTAATTTTGTTTATTCCTTTTTTTTTTAATTTTGTTTGGGGGTAGAAATTAAATTTCACTTAAACTTCTTTTCCTCTACACACACACACACACACACACACACACACACACACACACACACACACACACACACATACATATATACATATATATACATACATATATATACATACATATATATATATAACAAACTAATGCATATTTATATATATACTAGCTGTACCCTGCCACGCGTTGCTGTGGCTCAAATTGGCGCAATGGAAAAAGTTCCAAAATGAGAAAAAGCATGTTTCTTATAGGTTTAAATTTCCATTTTGCATGGGTACACAGTTTTTGTTGTTCCATTTTCTTAGCTGATATAGAGATTTTCCGGTTTGGTGACTCTTGAATATGTAACATAAATTGTCCATGTGAAAAAACAGTCAGTGTGTAACTGTAAGGCCCACAATTGTAAAGATTGTTCCCTGTGCTTTGTTGATGGTTATTGCAAATGACAATAAAATTGGAAAGTGCAATTTGCTAAAGTGTAATGATGTATCCGGTGGAATCATAGGAATGCATGGAATGAAGATATATTCATGTGTGAAAGGTCCTGTTAAGATTGCTGTTTCTATGATATTGTTTGTTATTTTTTTTTTACTGCAAGCTATGTGCCATTGCAAAGCTTGGATTGGTTTATATTTCACAACATGATAATTAGTACACCAAATTTCAGTTAAAATACATGCGGTGGCATCCCTGGCAAATATAACTGTTGGATAATTAACCACTTTATCTGCTTTCACAACAGTGTCGATGGATTTGTATTTGACTACCTCACTTGGAATTTTACATTTAATTATAGCGTTAAGTTCATGGGCATCTTTGTATTGACCTGCAAGAATAGCTCATTCACTCAGTCAAATGGAATTCTTATATTTTGAATATCTGCAAAAACCTTTTAATCTAACTATTCTTTTGATGAAATAAAATTACAAAAATTACAGAAGTTAAAAGTCAAAGAATTTTGCCCTTAACTCTGATCAGCTGGCACTTTTTCGTACCCAATTTCCCACAAGTGATGCAAAAGTTTTTGTGCGGATCGAACAGTCTGCAACTGTACATGCATATTTTGAGTTAAGTTTAATGTCTTCACATGGAACAAAAAAGTAGAGTATTTGAGGCAAGCATTTATTTCATCTGCTGGTGTTGATTGAAGAATAACAGGTAACATTTGTCTGAAATCTCCTGCAAGCAATATTACTGCATTCCCAAATGGTCTGACATTGCCACGCAAATCTTGCAAGGATCGACCAAGAGCCTCAAGTGATTTTTTGCGTACCATTGTGCATTCATCCTAAACAATAAGTTTGTATTTCTGCAATATTTTTCCCCATATTGGATGTTTTGGAGATGTTGAAGATGAGATTTTTGAAAAGTTGAATGTTTTAAAGTAGAATAAATAATTCTTCTACTTGGCAGCAAGGTCGCAGGTATTCCTCATGCAGCAAGGGCTAAGGCTATGTCATTTTGTTACCAAATGGCTGCCAAAATCAATTTAATTAGAAAGGTTTTACCAGTTACTTCTGGTGCTGTTCAAGGTAGCAGTAATTTCCAAATAACTTCTATTCTCACCGTCAGTAAATTAGGTGACTAAAATAGGATTTATCCATGTTTTGACAATGCCTTATTCACTGTAATTAATTTAGGAGACTAAAATAGGATGAGGGATTAGAGATGGACAGATAGAGAGGAAGATATATAGATAGAAAAGAGACAGTGAGAGGAAAATAGAGAAAGAGAAGGAGATAGAGAGATAAAGGGATTGATAGATAAACAGAGAGAGAGGTGGAGTGTTAGAAACAGAGAGGGATGAAACAGAGAAAAGGAGAGAGATAGAGGGAGTTAGAGAGAGAAAGGGGCTCAAAGAGAGATGGAGAGGGTGATATAGAGAGAAAGATAGATTGAGAGAGGGAAAGGGAGAGATGGATAGAGAGAGATATTGAGAGAAACAGAAGGTGAACTACACTTCACCGTTTTTTTCCTCGTTCAGTAGAGAAGAAATCTTTCGAGACTGAGGCAATTTTAATGTTTTGTTATTATCCAGAGTACCCCTTTTTTTTGGGGGGGGGGCTAGATTTTCCTCGCATTAGAAACCGACCGGGTTATCTGTACTTTTACTTAACAAATTAATAAAAGAAAAACATATTGTAAAATTTGAATTTAACAGGAAAATACTATTTTAAAAGATAGCACGGTAACATAAGTGCATAAGTGCCACTTTAGGTACTCCTTGGGCGTTGAGTTCCATGGCGACCAGCATAATTATTTAATGGTCGCTCCCTTAGCCCCCTCCCCCTCCCAGTCAAGGCTAATGCATGCGCATGTAACATTTTTTTTTATTTACTGACGTTGGCTTAGTAACTAAACGATTTATTGATAATTTCGTAACCCTTAAACGCATGCTGGAAGATTAATATTATTGTTGTAATGAAAAAAAAAAAGTTTCATTCAACACAAAACCAAAAACACATATTAATGATAAATGATTTATTATTCTATTCATTGAAATTTACTAATTTTTAAATTAAAAATTAAAAAAAAAGTTAATAAAAAAATAGTTGCTTATGTGCGCATAAACAACTTTTTTTTTTAGATTAGGTCCACCTTATAATCACCCCCCTCCCCAACCTCCTCATATTAAGAACAGCTTCCGGAATAAACACCACTTTTGGAGGGGGGGCTATTTGCAAAATTTAACTGATATTTGTTGTCAGCATACCCACCCGAAAATACTATTAAAAAAAAAAGGAGGGGTTCAGTGCCCGTGGCAGAGAAGTAGATTTATTTATCAATAAAAGTTGCGGAGAAGTAAATTTATTTATCAATAAAAGTCGTCATTTAAAAAAGAAAATTGTGGAGGTGGACCTAAATGTTTTGTTTTCGCACTATTCAACAATTTGTTCATCTGCGCATGTAAATTAAAAAATATTTGTAAAAGTGAGGTGTTATTTGTAAATGATTTAGTTTTTTTTTAAATCTATTTATTTTGTTTTTTTTTTACATTAGATCCACCTCCACAAATGTTAAGAACGGCTTTCAGAATAAACACCCCCAACCTCTCCATGTTAACAACGGATTTCGGAATAAACACCATTGGGGGGGATATTTAAAAAAAAGTCGATAAAAGTCGTCATTTAAAAAGAAATTTAAAGTCAAATGTTTGTAAAAAGTGAGAAATTATTAATAAATGTTTAGTAACATTTTTCGGTGCTAATGCAGAGAGTGATCTGCGCTATTTTTTAAATCGTGTTTTTTTTTTAATCAATTGCAAGGTTAAAGTACAGAATAGGTACAAAACACCCTCCCCCATGTTAAGAATGGCTTTTTAAATAATAACGTTATTATTTCAGCATGGATCACTCTCTGCATGAGTACCCATTTTTCTTTTAATATTCATAAAAAGTAAAACTTTTTTCAAAATAAATAAATAAATAAATGTTTGTAAATATGACAGATAATCGTTTAGTTACGGCAACGTCAGTAAATAAAATATGTTACGCGCGGGGTGAGGTGGGAGACTAAGGGAGCGACTATTATTTTTTTCTACTGGTCGCCATGGAACTCAACGCCCAAGGAGTACCAAAATTTAATTTTTTTGTCAAATAAATAAATTTCAAGCAATTTTTGCAATAAATAATAGATAGCAACTTCGTTAATTTTACGACTCGCCCCAGCATATTATAAACACCCTAACTTCCCCATGTTAAGAACGGCTTTCGAGGTTTATGGAAGGGCGTTTTTTTTTAACATGGGGGGGGGGGTTAGGGTGTTTATAATACGTTGAGGCATGTCGTAAAAATGAAACAGTTTAGAAAAAGTTAAAACAAACTTTTTTATGTAAACAATGCCGTGAAAATAAACTAAACAATTAAAACGTAATGTTTCATGAGTGAAGCCTTAACATAAATAAAATTTAAAAAACATAAGTACATAAATGAATTTAAAGTTTTAAAATATGGGATTATTATTATTTTTTTTTGTGTGTGTGTGTGATCCGCGCTATTTTTTTAAAATCGTTTTCCACGTTTAAAGTTTTATGATATGTTTTTATTCAATTGTAAGGTTAAAGTATAGAATAGGTACAAAACACCCTCCCTTCCCCATGTTAAGAATGGCTTTTTAAATAATAACATTATTATTTCAGCACGGATCAGTGATCCGTCGGATCACTCTCTGCATGAGTAAGTTTTTTTGTTTTTTTTTTACTTACCGAGTTAACAGAAAATGAAATCTTTCGTCAATTCGTGGCTGTGAAATGAACCGAACCGGAAGTTCAGTTTTATCAACAGAACAGATTCGCAGTAAAAAAATATTTATTTTATTTAATATTTTAATTTTAATAAATCGCGAGGTAAATTTATTTCAATAACATAAAAACATACCTCGACTCTAAAGATGGGTTGTCTGAAAATTTCAAATAAATTGGTAACTTAGAAATAGTTTTATTTGTTTAGAACGAACCAACTTTACATTTTTATATATATAGATAACTGCTGCATATATATATATATATATATATATATATATATATATATATATATATATATTAAAATACTGCATATGTATATATTAAACTAATATATATATATTAAAATTTATATATATATAAAACTTTATATACATATATTAAACTTTATATACATATATTCAACTTTATATATATATATATTAAACTTTATATATATATATATATATATTAAACTTTATATATATATTAAACTTTATATATATATATATATATTTATCAATTTTTATCTATATATTCAACTTTATATATACATATCAAACTTTATATACATATATATCAAACTTTATATATATATATATATATATATATATATATATATATATATATATCAAACTTTATATATTTGCTTGTTCATCGTGTTGATTTTGTTGAAAAAGAAATGCGGTGCATTTTAAACGAGAAGGAGGTGTAATTTTGTTTTATTCCTTTTTTTTTTTGAAATTTTGTTTGGGGGTAGAAATTTAATTTCACTTAAACTTCTTTTCCTCTACAAATATATATAATCGATCCAGAGATGTCTCGTGTTGCGGGGTTCAAATCGTTCGACTGGTATTAATCGGGACACCCTGCACTGAAGATTCCCGAAAGGATGAAACACTAGTGTCTGTAGGTATTTAATTATTATAGTAAAAAAATAAATATATATATATATATATATATATATATATATATATATATATATAAAGATATATATATATATATATATATATATATATATATATACACAAACTACTGCATATTTATAAATATATAACTGCTGCACACATATATATATACATATATATATATTAAACTACTGCATATATATATTAAACTAATATATATATTAAGCTTTATATATATATATATTAAACTTTATATATATATATTAAACTTTATATATATATATATATATATATATGTTAAACTTTATATATATACATATATATATAAAACTTCATATATATATATCAAACTTTATACATATATATCAAATTGTATATATATATATCAAACTTTATATATATATTAAACTTTATATATATATATATATCTATTAAACTTTATATATATATATATATCAAACTTTATATATATATTAAATTTTATATATATACATATTTCTATTAAACTTTATATATATATTAAACTTTATATATATATTAAACTTTATATATATATCTATTAAATTTTATATATATACATATTTCTATTAAACTTTATATACATGTTTAACTTTATATATATATTAAACTTTATATATATATAAGTTAAACTTTATATATATATATATATTAAACATTTATATATATATATCTTAAACATTTATATATATATATTAAACTTTATATATATATATTAAACTTTATAACTACTTCATTTACTCACATAAAATTAATATACGAAAGTATAGATTTATGCGTAAACTTTAAGTATTTACTTCAAAAGTGCTCAATACGTAGGTAGAGCAGGCTCCATTTTACACCTGACTCAATTCAAACACCTGTAAAACAGACACCACAATTAGTTCAGAGCTGTAATTTGTCACATAACCCGTAGAGATATAAATCATTGCACATGCAAAGTTTCAGCTAGATCAGACAACTTAAAGTGGATCAGGGGCATTACTTATTGGACGCCCCTCGTATTTTTAAAGGTTAAAAACTTTCAAGACTATATATAATAACCAGTTTTTCTTAGTTTAATCATATTTGGTTAATAAAATCCACATCTTTGTTAAAAAGGTTTTAAAAGCCACGGATTTGTGACATCGGAAATATATTTGCAGTAAAAAAAAATAAATGAGTGAAAAACATTTCCATTTCGTGTCAACCAGTCTAACTCACAATTTCCAATAACTAGTATTGCGTTCCAATATTATTTGACCTCTAGGTCAAGTCAATTCTGAAACTATTTTCATTAAAAGGTCAACGCAATCCATCGACAAATGTACTTGCCCTAGTTTCAAAAATATTTCATTCAATGCAAATATACATATTAGTCTGTGTGACATTTACAACATAAAAGAGGAAAGACGTAGATAAACTGTTGACCCGTTTCCAGAAGGTCACGAGTTTTGCGACAACTACCTGATCTATATCTATCTGCGTAGGGACACATCGTGTGTATGTAGGAGTGCGAAGGCCGAATGCCTTAAATAACACCTATTTGTCTTGCTTGAGCAGATAAAGTGAAATCATCCAGTCACTCTGATTCTTTCTTTAAAGTTTCTGGCTGGCTCCATGTTTTCTTATGTGATTGCATTTATTTTATATTGCTTCTCACAGTTAAGAGAAGAAACACAGAACGTGTCACGGTAGGAAGGGAATTTGGATTCATAAAAGAAAAATAGAACAAAAAAAATTGGCAAAAAACAAAACAAAATAAAAAACAAACTCTCAAAACCTACGCGCACAGAGAGAGAGAGAGAGAGAGAGAGAGAGAGAGAGAGAGAGAGAGAGAGAGAGAGAGAGAGAGAGAGAGGGTGGAACAATAGAATTATTGCCCTAGAATTTTGATGAAAACTGGTATTCTTTTTTTGCTGATGACAAGTTATGTTATGTACAATCCATGTTCTCTACCAGTCCAAGTTATGACAACAGGACCATTGCCAGCGCCTTTAAAATGCAAATCCAGACGATTCAACGCTTAAGTGCACAGCTCAATGATGTTTCCGGCTACGGCTATGGTCTTTGGTGTGGTTTCAAGCGAAGGCCACATTATGCCACCTCACATTTTCGAAGTCGGCTTGAAAGTCAACACCAATGTGTACCTGGATATTCTGAAGAATGTGGTGATCCCTAGTGCAATCAGGTGGTCGCTAGCAGACCCTTGGTGTGGCAGTAAGACTCGGCGCCAACTCACGTCCAAAGAGACCCAGTCTTGGCTTCAGAAGGAGTGCTACGACTGTACCTTTCTATCACTGCCCCCCCCCTCTATCCTCCCCCGACCTGAACCCGCTGGACTACCTCGTTTGATCATACGCCGCAAACATCACCAACATGACCTCCCACAACACCAAAGGCAGCCTGATCGGCACAATCTGCTGAGTATTCGCTGAACTCCCGCCGGTGCTCGTGGAAAAGCTATGCTCCCAGTTCCAGACCTGTATCGAGGCTGAAGGCGACTTTGTTGAATAATATACGTTAGCTCTATTAGATAATAAAGTTACCTGAATTGATACTTTACAATAAAAGTTTAAAAATAAAGATGTAGTGTTGTTTTCTATAGGGCACCCTGAAATATCTATAGAAGTGAGAATGTGTGTGTGTGTGTGGGTGTAAGGACACTTTTTAACCTATATATTCTACAAATTGTTTATCTACAGACTTTAAATTTGGTATATAGGGTATTCAGACACATGGAAAACATTTTAATCGGGGTTTCTCCGGAAAAAGGGTTGTCAAGGGGTCAAAATTACAAAATTCGTATTTGGGAGTCATCGGATATTTATCTGTTTGTTAACTGTTTCTCGACTGTACATGTGCGAATCATTCACATTATATTAAGAATAAGTAGGTTTGAAAACACTTTTTAAAGATCGTGTCACGTGGCCTAATAGTTTTCGTACTTGACCCTCTGTTTTTAGGTTTTTGTTTCAATCTCAGCTCGACTATTTTTTTTACTTACAAGAAGTGAACTGTTTAGAAAAAAACATGATACTCGCATGCACATGTCTCAGTTTCTCTCCGTTTTTTACTTTTTTTTATTTTTATTTTTTTTTACTTTTTTGGTAAGAAATTTAACGTTATGTTTAATACCAGGAAACGCCAGGTACACCTTCTAGTAAAATATATATTCCCACATTTGAACTCTAATTTTTATATGAGCTTTTAGCTTATGAGTTTATTTATTTTGTCTGCTCACGGTTTCTTTACGCAGTGGTGTCCCAAATAAACAAATAGAAGCAAAATAATTTCAAAAATGTTAAATATAGAACCTACTGCAAATTAGAATGTGTTTGTCCTTCTATGTCTGACGACAGAATACACTTGGATTCTATCATGAATGCTAAGGAAGCAACTGTTTTTATTTTTATCTTTATTTTTATTTTTCAATGTTCCTACATCGTTCGTAATAGGTCATCTATTCATTTTGTTTAAGGTAAAGTTAATTTTGAATCGAGTCAAGTCTTTTTACGCATATTTTATTCAAGTAAATGTTCTATAAAGTTTAAAGTTTATGTTTTAATTCTAGCTAAGTATTTCCGAACCGGTGTCTTCATTTTAATTCGAGTTTTTTTTTATAGCATGTCTTTCGATTGAGTATGCCTTTCAGTTACGCTTATATTTTAAAGTTTATGGTGGTTTAAATTTTGGAAATACTAATTTTGTTCTGTGGAGACAATACTGATTCACTTCTCATTTCCTACTGATAAAATTTTCCTTTTAAATTATCATATATTTAGATTTTGTAAGGCGTTAGTTACATTTCTATCTATCTATATAATCTATCTATATATAAAAGCCAAGTACGTCCAAGGATGGGGTACTGCTGCCACATCTGGGCAGGAGCTGTTAAAAACAGCCTATCCTGCCTTGATAGAGTACAAAATAGACTTCGTGGCTTAGTGGGGGATGCCTTTTTCTCTTCCCTGCAACCTCTCTCCCACAGAAGAGACGTTGCAAGCCTCTCTTTGTTTTATCGTTACTTCCATGGCAAGTGCCTGTCTGGCCCCCCTCGCCAATTTTTCACGATAAACACCCGTCTAGCTGAAACCACTGTCAAAAATTTACCCCACTCTTTATGTGTACCAAAACCAAAACGTAGATTCCATGAACAAAGCTTCTTTCTTAGAAGTGCACGCCAGTGGAACTCTCTTTCATTTCCCACCTGACTACAACTTGGATGTCTTCAAGTCCAACATAAACAAATTCCTGATAAACCAGCCCCTTAAGTAAGACACTTTATCAAATCTCCAATACTAACGATTACTACGATACTATCCTATTGATTACTGTACATGCAATAACTCTTATCCCCGACCGGCTTCCGGGCCTTGATAAGTGGTGACTTCCATGTAAAAAAAACCCCAAACATTTCTACAACCTGAGATAGTGATATGAAGGAGAACGAAGCAACCATCAGTAGAAGTTAGTGTCCCCGAAAATGTTGGAATTAACATAGGTGTGTGTGTGTGTGTGTGTGAGAGAGAGAGAGTGAGAGAGAGAGAGAGAGAGAGAGAGAGAGAGGGAGTACCCCCCCCCAAAAAAAAATTATACTAACAACTGGACTCATCAAAAAAGAATTAAAAACTATCTGCCAAATATACCCGGTGAACTAGATGCAATAGAGATACAAGAAATAAGAAACGGTTAGAAATCTTAAAACGATCTCTCTGTTGGAATGTCTGAGATAACGGTTGAATGTCTGGAATCAGGTAGGATGGTCCATCTCCAGCAAAATCAAAAGGATAAGAAAATAGAAAAAAAAAAAAACGAAAAAGAAAAAAATATATATTTGCCCCTGTTCTCATTGAGTTTTTTTTTCATGTAATTAATTATTTTTCTGTTAAAACCTAGTAATTTCACAAACGCAAGTGTTCAGTTTTCAGCTAATAAACAAATTAACAAGGTATGCTGTACCACGTCGGGTAGATACAGATCCACCCGACGTGGTGCACGATTACTTTTTGTTTCTTCTCGTCGCCTCTTCTCTTAATCCTATAAAAAAAGTATTTATATTTGTTGTGGGGATGCACTAATACACAACATATAAAATCCCCTGACAGTATAAACATTCTGAGCGGTATTACTCTAGAGAATCACTCGTACTACGCCATATTTGCATTAAGTACAACAATTCTAATTCTATGGAGTGTTTTGTGCGTTTTGGCGTAGCCGATTCGGCATGTGGTCAATTCGGTCAGAAAGGTATGTGTGTGTGATTCGGCGTCAAATTAGCGCTTTGTCGTTATAATCAAATTTTTTTTGTTTTTTTTTTAATGTTTTTACCATTAATTCAGTAAACGAAGATATTTTTTCTTTTAATAAAATTGAAACAAAAATTATTAAAAGAAATAAAATAATTTGATAAAAAAGAACTTCAAAATAACCGTGTTTATTTACAACACAGCACAAAAAACAAACAGCACTCAACGAGATTATATGTTCATATTGTTTTTCTTAATAAAAGAACTTTTAAAATATTTTTTAAAGATTTTAATCCTTAAAAAATAATTATAAAATAATTAACCAAAAAAGAGTTTTGCAAAACATGATTACTAAAAAGCAAAAACAAAACAAAACAAAACAAAAAAATAAACAGTTAAGTTGATATAAACATTAAAAAGTTCGAACAGTGTTTATTTAAAACACAACACAAAAAAACAGACAACATTCATTAATTAAAACCTAATTAAAAAAAACTTAAAAATGTTACGAAGTGCATACGAGATCTCATTTCGATTTGTGAAGCTTTTTTTGCGAGAACGCAAAAAATTAGTAGGAGCAGCCAATACAGCGTTGAACGTTTCGGTGCTGTATACACCTACGCAATTTTCGCGATCGTAAAAGCTAGAACTCGCCTTGTTTTCGCTGACGTGGTTGGAAGCACAGGGATGTTGTATTTTCAGCCAATCACATTGCAAGGAAAGGGAATATAAAAATATTTTCCCTAACAGCCCTCGCTGGAGCCGGTCTGTCCACTATAAAAAGGGGGAAAACGCGCCAAAACCAGTTAGTCGAGCCCAGAGTCACAGTCAGACAACCAGCATGGGGTAATCATCGGCTCCGTCGGATTTCTTTTTCCCGACGTTAAAAAATCACTTTCGCGCCCATCATTCATCAATTTCTCCAACAGCGAGAATTAACATTTACATTTCTTATTTCATCACGTTTCCTATTAGCGCTTAACTTTTCTCTCCTAAGAAGTTACAAACATTAACTTTACGCCAAAAATCTTCTTTCCTGAACACTCTCACATCCTTACGAACTTTTTGTTCCTATTTACAATGCCTCCCCACGGGACAGAGTTAGACACCAGGGTCGTTTTTAAATGTGAAGAAAAGGAACAAAAATAAAAATTGTCTCAGTTGTGAAGGATTTCTCCTCCACTGACAGAGAACAAGAAATTGAAGTGTAGCATCTGAAGAACAGATACTACACTTTGATCTTGACCTGTGTTTTTAAAAAAAATAAACGATTGAGAAATCAATCATGTAAAATTTTAATCTATATTGTTTGTCTGTTTTCTTCTCGCCACCATACGCTTATTCCTAATATAACAAAAATAAGGTACTTATGCACTTATGTTACAGTGCTGAAACAATAATGTCATTATTTAGAAAGTCATTCTTAACATGTGGAGGGGGAGAATGTTTTGTAACTATTCTTTACTTTCATCTAACAATTTAATAAAAAATATCGTGAAACGTCTATTTAATTTGAAAATATTATTTAAAAATAGCACGGTAACATTAGTGCAAAGCACCAGTTTTTTTTTTATTAAGAAAAATAAACTATGTGAGAATTTTAATCTCACATAATTTAGAACTACCTAGCAGAGAGAAAATGACGCAACGAATGAAAGGCAAACTTACCCGGTATGATAAAAAGCAGCGGTCTCTCTTCTCGGTTGTAAAATCATTGCGTCATTTTGCATCTTTGTTGAGTCTGGTAGGTGCTGCTTCATTAGTTGTGTTAATTGAGTCTCTACTGAATAGAGTTTGAATATTCTTGGCAAATGGGTCCATTTATTTCTGATAACAAAAGCGGATGATTCTGCCGAATAGTTTATTACGATATCAACATTATTAGCTGATTTAAAGAAGACAATATTACGTAAAGAAATGTAACTTAATTAGTTAGGTAGAATAGTCTCACTGTGGAGAGAAGAAAAGGCTCCAATCGTCTTTAAATTAATGAGTCTATCTAAAATATATGCACGAACTGAAGTTTTTCAGTTTGAACATCCCACGCAAGCGGGGTTCAAATTTAAATCAACCAATCAAAAAGGCTGTAATAATGTGACATGATAAAGGCTGTCCCCTTTTCATGTAAGTATAAAAATGGAGAATTTAGTTTAAAATGGAAATGAGATGGCAATAGAGAAATTCGAACCTCGTAATCTTGGTTTAGAAATAGATTACGTGTGAGAATTTAAAAATGTAAAACAAAACATTTGTTTAGAAATAGATAAATATTTCAAGAAAAGAATGTGAGCTGTCAAGTTTATTATGAAATTTTAAATTGAAAGAATGCAGCTTATAAGATAATGTTTTTAAATATTGGATAAATAGGTTACTGAGAAATAGGAAAAGTTTGGACACGTATGTCCAGGACACGTGAAAGAATGCACATGTTTTAACATGTGTATGACGTTACGGAAAATAGAAAGTTCGAGGGATAGAGAAAAACTTAAGTTAGAAAACAGTCAGTGAAGAGACTCAGAGACAGTCAGACGTCTGGAAGCGAGACGTCACTTCAAGAAAAAATGTGAGACTTTGAATTCTTGGTGATGGAACGGCCGGTCGTGAAGAATAAACCATCAAGTGTTTTTTTGTAAAGCTCGTCTTGTGTCTTATGTTTCTTATACAAAGGTAAAGTCCAATTGTATTATATATTTGTGTTATATGTATTTACATACACGTCTCAACATCATCATGTCTACACAACGTCCGAACTGTCTGAACAATATGTCCTCACTCAAACAGCTTCTTCTTCTCTTTCTTCTTCTTCTTCCATTCTACACAACAAGGAATGAACATTTTAATATATAAGAATCTCTCTTATAACATGAACAATATCTCTCTAAGTCTCTCGTACAACAACTTATACACCTTACTCTCTCTTCTAAGACTGCGCGTATAATAAGACTCTCTAAGACTATCCTCTCTCAATGAAACCCCTATATAACAATAAAACATGACATCAAATTCTTATCAACCAATGAAAGTTCGCATTTCAAGTCATGCAATTTCTGACAAATATGGATATATAATCTCGTTTTTGATGAACGAGTGTCTGTTTTCTTTTTTTGCTATGTTTTAAATAAACATGGTTATTCTTTATGCTTATGCACTTATCTTACCGTTCTATTTTTAAATAGTATTTTCAAGTTAAATTGAAGTTTCACAATATTTTTTGTTAGGTGAAAGTACAGACTAGTTACAAAACATCCTCCCATCCCATGTAAAGACGGCTTTC
The DNA here is from genome assembly GCF_053919585.1 of Euprymna scolopes. Classification (NCBI taxonomy): domain Eukaryota; kingdom Metazoa; phylum Mollusca; class Cephalopoda; order Sepiida; family Sepiolidae; genus Euprymna; species Euprymna scolopes. The sequence continues at coordinate 19,782,680 of NC_136499.1, read as the reverse complement.
TAAATAATAACGTTATTGTTTCAGCACGGGAACATAAGTGCATAAGTACCAAAATAACTTTTTAAAGATATTCTCGGTTGTAAAATCATTGCGTCATTTTGCATCTTTGTTGAGTCTGGTAGGTGTTGCTTCATTAGCTGTGTTAGTTGAGTCTCTACCGAATACAGTATGAATGTTTTCATTCTTAAAAAAATTAATTATAAAATAATAAACTAAAACGAGTTTTTGCAAAAACGTGATTTTTCTTAAAAACACCTGAAGTGATATATTTTCACATTATTTTTCTTAATAAAAAAAAGTTATAAAATCTTTATAAAAATGTGACTGACGTGGTCGACGCACGGTCCATCCTCTCGATATATTCTTTCTTGTTGTCAATGCAAATAACTTTTCTAAATTATACCCGACTCTTTCTTAGTGACCTTTCTAAGCCACTGTAACGTTGTACACATTTACACACGCGTTAACCGGCCCTGTCGGTGGGGCATTAGAATACACCGACTGCACCTCAATGGGGATTCTGGATATGACCTTAAACTTTATCCAGTGGTGAGTCTCTAGCTTGCGGGCTTTGGGGAGTGTGGAGCCACCCTTTAATTACCATTGCTCCCAGGTCCACTCTGACCCGGAGTGGTAGTAGCTGTTAGGGTTCCAACTATGGGTTAAATAGAAACCGACTTGAAAACAACAAATATATTCTATTAAAAATTTTTTCTTCAAAATCTTTGGATTCGGCATTAAATAACCCGAAAAGGGTTGATATGCCGTAAAACAAAAACAACCAACCAACCAACCAACCAACCAACCAACCAACACACGCGTTAACATGTAGACATTTCAGAACCCAACACATTGTAGCAAAGTACGTCGTAAGGAACAGAAACCAAGTAATAACATTTTTCATGTTATAACAACGGCATTCATTTCCGGGTACTTTACCGAATAGAACGTGATTCCGAACGTGCTCGTCTTCTTTGACGCCTGTCCTCTCGAACGTCGTTTCGAGCGTGCTACCGACTACAAAAAAGAATGTGTGCACAGACCAGAGAACATTCGACAGAGCAGAGATCAAAGAGAAGAAGGACGATCACGTTAGAGACGTATGTGACGTCACGTCCGTAAAGAATAGTCACGCATGGCGGGAGAATGAGGAAATAAATGTCGTTGCTACAAAAAAAAAATGAGTTGAGTTATTACTAGTGCTATGTTCCTTGCGACGTACTCTGCTACGTGTTGGTTCTACGTGTGTAAACGTATGTATTCCTATTTTCATGGCAAGTGCTTGTCTGAGCTCCAATCTCACCAAACTTTCACGAGAAACACTCGTCTACCTGAAAACATTAATAATTTTCCCTAATCTTTATCTGTGCCTAAACGTAAACGTAGATTCCATGAAGAAAGTTTCTTTCTTAGAACTGCGCACCTGTGGAATTCTCTGCCTTTTCCCTGCTTTCCAGCTGACTATAATATGGTTGTCTTCAAGTCCAACAGAAACAAGTTCTTGATGAGCCGTTCTCCTTAAGTAATCCAATTAACCAAATTTCCACTACTAACGATTACTACGGTATTGACCCATTGACTACTGTACACTCTTTAATCCTTATCCTCGAGTGGTCTATAGGCCTTGATAAGTGATGACTCCTATGTAAAAAAACAAAAACAAAAACAAAACAAAAAAAGCGTTATATGATTATAATTTATACTTTCTGGATAAGTCCATTATGTTTGTAAATAAATAGATCAGGTTACTCCGTCACAAATGGTGAGGAAAATCGTTTCGAAGATACGTTTAAGTGAGCTTTAAATTAAGCAGGCGGAAGTGAAATTGAAGACGGTTGTTACATAACAATTTCTAAGAGTGCATCAGATCTCCAAATCCGCATTCAGAATAACATTAGTCGAATATCACGATGTTTTGGTACTTTCTAGCTCGAATATATATAACGATAACAGTATTTTAAATTAAAACTACATTCTCATCCTTCTTGCTTTTCTTCTTTTCAACTTCTCCGTCTTCTTTTTGATCCCCCGACAAAAAGGAGGGTGGACCTGTAAATTCACCCTTGTCCGTTCGTCCGTTCGCCTGTCCGCACTTTTCTCAATAACTACGATTTGGAATTTTTTGAAATTTTGCACAAACATTAAACATGATATGAGTAAAAAAAAAAAAAAAAAAAAAAAAAAAAAAGAAAGTAACAGAACAGATTTTCCGGGAAAACTCCGGTTGCTGCCCTAGGGGTGTCTTTCAGTTTAAAATGGTAAAATGGCTAAAATTGACACTTTTGTGCTTATTAAAAAAAAAAGAAAAAATTGATGCCTTGGATTTTTATAAAACTTTCTGAGAAGTTGTAACTCACTGATTTCTATATAATTTTGTTTGTCTATGCTTCGCAATAACTCTTGGGTGTGCCCCAGGGGCTGTTTTAGGGCTAATAAAAACACTCACTTTTTGGTACTATTTTACCATATTTGTCCAAAATGTTCTGTGTATGTCTATTTAGCAGTTTTGCATGGTGCTGAACTCAAATTTAAATATGTTAAGGCTTTATGAACATTTGGGGCTAAATCGGAGGTGGGTGGAGGAGTTGACAAATAATGGATTTCGTCATTTCCTTTTTTTTTTTTTTTTTTGCATGGCGCAGAACTCAAATTTGCACATGTTGAAGCCTAAAACTGCACCGTTTGTTCATTTTCACCAGGATTTGACGTCCCCTGAGAGCTTTTGGGGTTAAATAGGGGGGGAGGCAAATACTTAACTTAGTCATTTTTTTATGCCTCGTTCACTGTGCACTCACGGGGGACCATGTATGCTTCACTTGTTTTAACTATATTAACATTAATTCATTTTCTTTTCTATTTATTTAATTGATTTAAACTTATATATAAAAAACTGTTTTACTTTTGGTATTCACGTCTGTTCCTGTTTACACACACTGTTTACACACTGGACTCAGTGTGTTGCGCAGTTGCATTTTCTTTTTTTTCATTATTATGATACAGTTTTTTGAAAAAATTGTGACGATCGTCTTTTTGTTTTCATTAGCGAATGACTAATGACACAACACCATGAACAATAGAAAGTTCGCTATGAACATCAAACGAAAAATGAATAGCGCTCTGACATTGGTAAGGTCAATAACAACAAACATTTATGGGAATACCTGGTACGATTATTATTATTATTATTATTATTATTATTATTATTATTATTATTATTATTTATCTAACTAAGCAGAAAGCGTTTCGTATTAATTTCACACTTGTTAAGTTGCCTTCGAGTCAAGATACAACGCGTAGGTTTGGTCTTATTTAAAAAAATAACTAACTAGAAAATGGAGCTTAGTTTTTTTTTTTAACTTTCGGCAGCCTCGTAACTCTCGCTTCCCTTATTTTGTCTTTTAGTTTTCACATTCAATGAGCGATGTTTCTGACAAAGGAAAAAGAATTGCTGTTTTCTGAGTCGGAATCTATTCTTCTAATACGTATTGTTTTTGATCTTTCTTTAGCTCGTTACCTCAAATGACTTTATGCGGAACAATTTCCATAAAAAAAGTGATAGGTAAGTTCTCGTTAGATCTTTACAATAGGAAGCTTCATGCAGTGTCTGGAGCGATATCAATAAAATATTGACTATCAGATATAACGACACCTCCCTGCAAGAGTTGCAAAAACCTAACACTGTTATCTCTCCTAACGGGGATATGCATGCGATTGGGGACCGCTTGTGATTTTCATATTCCATGGGACTTCCTCCTTTGGAGGAAACCAGTTAAACTTGCATAGGGTTACTGCCGTTTCTATTTCCATTTCGTTATCAGATATAACTGGCGCACTCAGAAGCCTATTTTAATTGAATACAATTTTGTCATCGATTTGATATTTTAACCTTTCACTCCATAGTTAGAATATGTTGGCACAAAATTATAAAATGAAACTGTGTGGTATTTAAAAATGACAACAAAAGTTTAATCCTAAACGAATTGTGTTTAATAATCAAGTTGACTTCTTAATAATTAATGTCTTTCTTCAACTCTTATTTTACAATTTGTAAAAAAAAAAAAAAAAGAATTAAAGGCAATGCCGTTTTCTTACTCAGATACGATAAACATAGTATTTACAATCTTAAAACTAAAAAATCTAATATATAAACGGCTACATGTCTGTCTATCTGTCTGGCTGAATATTTTCAAACTCTATCACCTCCAAAACTCAAAAGTTGTAGAGCGGCGCTAGCGGTCTCAAATGATTGGATTTTTTACGGGCCGTTTTTTAGGTCTTTAGCCGGTTGAAATAGTTTTAAAGGGGTCAAAAATTGAAAATATCGTTATACATTTTGTACATTCATCTTTATTTTTAATTTTTAATCAGTTCATATGCATGTCAAGTTGGTACAGTAGTGACGCCATCAGCTTTGAATGCTACAGTTTTGTTATCGGTTTCGATTCTAACTGATAGCACCCAAATACTTTTTTTTTACTTTTAAAATTACGATGGTATTTGCTGGATAGATATATAAATGAGAATTCACAACGTTTGATATTTTTTGCTTGAATAGATATATAAATGATTATTAACCATCTTAAAGGTATTTGCTTCGATAGATTTATAAATAAGTATACACAACGTTTTATAATATTTGCTTAAATGGATATATAAATGATTATTAACCATCTAGAAGGTATTTGCTTGGATAGATATATAAATAAATATTTACCCTCTGGAAGGTATTTGCTTGGATAAATATATAAATGAGTATTCACAACGTTTAATAGTATTTGCTTGAATTGATATGTAAATGATTATTAACCATCTAGAAGGTATTTGCTTTGATAAATATATAAATGATTATTAACCATCTGGAAGGTATTTGCTTGGATATATATATATATATATATATATATATATATATATATAAATGAGTATTCACAATGTTTAATAGTATTTCCTTGTATATATATATATATATATATATATATATATATATATATATATATAAATGATTATTAGCTATCTGGAAGGTATTTGCTTGGATAGATATAAATGAGAATTCACAACGTTTAATAGTATTTGCTTAAATGAATTAACCATCTGGAAGGTATTTGCTTGGATAGATTTATAAATGAGTATACACAACGTTTGATAGTATTTGCTTGGATAGATATATAAATTATTCTTAACCATCTGGAAGGTATTTGCTTGGATAGATATATAAATTATTCTTAACCATCTGGAAGGTATTTGCTCGGATAGATGTAGAAATGAATATACATCACGTTGTAGGTATTTACTTGAATTGATATATAAATGAATAATAACCACGTCGAAGGTATTTCCTTGAATTGATATATAAGGCAATATCCAGCACGTGGGATTCATTTGCTTGGATGGATATATGAATCTATATTTACCACGTTAGAGGTATTTTGCTGGATAGCTATATAAACAAATATTCACAACGTGGGAGGCATTTGCTTGGGAGAATATATAAATGAACGTTCACCACGTAGGAAGTATTTGCTAGGATGTATACATAAATCGATATACACAACCTGGGAGTCGCTTCGATGAATGTATAAATGAATATTCACGACGTTTAATGAATTTTCTGGGAAGGATATATAAATAAATAATTACTTTGTTGGAGGTATTCGATTGGATTTATATTTAAATTATTATATAGCATGTAGGAAGCATTTGCTCAGATGGATATATAAATGAATATTAACAACGTCAGATCTATTTGCTTGGTGTATATATAATAGAATATTCAGTACGTCGATGGCATTTGCTTGGATGTACAAAAAAAATGAGAAATTTAGCTGTTTTCTAGGTTTGTACACATTCAATATAAAACCTCCTTTCTTGTTCCCACTTGTACGCATTTATATTCAGATTAATTTATTTATGCTTGATCAAGCATGTCTTACTCATAGACCCACGAGGACCATGGAAGTAAGTTTGTGTTGTCAAAATATTCAAGCTTTTTTAATAAAAAATATAGTTTTTTTTTTTTAAATTTAAAAACATGCAAAAATTTGGTACTCTTTAACAATGCAAGTCAAAACGTCTATGTAGTTAAACATAAGAATATAACAAAGGAAATTACCATAAGATATAAATGTGTTCTTTATTTAAATTTCAAAAAAGTAAAAAAAGGAAATTAAACATTGCAAAATAACTGTTCGAATTCCTGCTTTCCCACGACTAACTTCAACATTTATTTCCATCGTCCGTTTTCTCTCAGCTGCCGAAAAACTAAAAGACCATTTGGTGAATCCAACTTATCCTTTTCATAGCAGTTTCTGTCCAACTATGCAAATTAATACGATATCTATATTACTGATCCTTGTTCAAACAAAGATCTTTTCTTTCTATTTCATTCCCTCATTCTGTCACCCGATATGAAAGACAGAGGCGTTTGTATAAGTCATTTCAGTATTATTTTCACCACGTAATCAATTTCCCTAATGTTGTTCTTTAATTCCACAACAAATTGAAATGAATGGTTCAATTATATATGAATGCAACAGCATTAAATAAAATGCACATAAATAACAACAGTTCAAAATTGACAAGTGACTAACCAAAAGATTAGTAGACACTAGCAAGTGATTCACTAAAAGTTTTATAAAATATAACAAGTTATTAACTATTTTTTTTATGAGACTAGTAAGTAATTCACTAAAAGTTTTATAAAAATAGCAGTAATTCACTAAAAGTTTTTAAAAAAAAAAGCGAGTAATTCACTAAAAATTAAAAAATAGTAGTAATCTACTAAAAGTTTTATAAGAAATAGCAAGTAATTCACTAAAAGTTTCTTTAAAATGTAGCAGTAATTTACTAAATGTTTTTTTAAACGATAGTAAGTGATTAAATAAAAGTTTTTAAAATATAGCAAGTAATTCACTAAGAGTTTTTTTAAAAGATAGCAAGAGATTCATTAAAAGATTTTTAAAGATAGTTCAGATCAGTTACCAAGATGGCGGCCAAGAATCAAATGCGGTCCGTGGCGTAAGTTCTGAGATATTGTGTTGAAAAAAGATGGCGGCGTAGTTCAGATCAGTAACCAAGATCGGCCATTGAAAATTTTTTATTTAATTCATTTTTAACATCTTTTAAAGTGTTGTCACAGTTTGAGGCGAGTAATATATCGTCAACCCAAAAAAACCAAAATCAACAATTTATTACCTACATTTTTGGTATATATGCACGCGTCTACGGGATATTGTTTGAATTCCTGTTCTATTAAATAATTATGGAGTGTTAAGTTCTAATTGTGTGCACTTTTTTTTTACACAGTGATCACCACTTATCAAGGCCCGGAAGCCACTCACGGATATGGGTTATTGCAAGTACATTACGTTAGTGTGGAGATTTGATAAAGTGTTTTATTAGGGGGGCGGTTCATTAGGAATTTGTTAACATTGGACTTGAAGACATCCAAGTTGTAGTCCGAAGGGAAGCAGGCAGACGGAACAGAGTTCCACAGGCGTGCAGTTCTAGGAAAGAAGCTTTGTTCATGGAATCCGCGTTTTGATTTAGGCACAGATATAGAGTGGGGGAAATTTTTCACAGTGGATTCAGCTAGACGGGTGTTTTTCGTGAAAGATTGGCGAGGGGAGACCAGGGATTGGAGTTCAGAGGAGCACCTGCCATGGAAATAACGATAAAACAAGGATAGGCTCGCAACGTCTCTTCTGTGGGAGAGAGGTTGCAGGGTAGAGAAAAAGGCATCCCCCACTAAGCCACGAAGTCTATTTTGTACTCTGTCAAGGCATGATAGGCTGTTTTTGGCAGCTCCTGCCCAGATATGGCAACAGTATTCCATCCTTGGACGTACTTGGCTTTTATATAGATAGAGAATTGCATCAGTAGTGAGATATCTTCTGGAGCGGTAGAAGGATCCCACCATCTTTCCAGCGACCTTGGCAACAGACTTGACGTACGTGTTCCATTTCAGATTAGGAGTAAAGGTCAAACCCAGAAGCTTTTCAAAACACGGGGCCTCACCCAGACGAGAGCCATCCATCACAATTGATGCCAGCTGGGGATCAGAGCGTTGATGATGTAAGGATAGGAGTTTGGTTTTGGATGCATTAAAGGTAACCAGCCACATCTTCCCCCACTGAACCACGCGCTCGAGATCAGAGGAGAGAGAATCCGAGAGAACTTTGTCATTTACAGCCTTTGATGTGTTGCTGTAGATGGTCGTGTCATTAGCATAGATGTCAACGAATGATTTAAGTATGTGTTTAGGGAGGTCATTGATGTAGATTAGGAAGAGAGTTGGGCCCAGGATTGACCCCTGAGGGACTCCAGCATTTATATTGCAGACCTCCGATTTTTATCCATCTACCACTACTCTTATGAACCTATCGGAGAGAAATGATTTAATGATTGAGAAAACATTTCCAGTTATACCGTTAGTCCATATAACGATTTATTTAATTTCCACACTCAATTTTTATTTTTCATTTTAAATACCTCTGGAGGGTAAATGTAGATTTCACAGTCAATCGAAGCATTTAAATAAGCATTTTTTACATCCATTTGATGTATTTTTAAATTTTATCGAGTGGCAAGTTGTAATAAAATTTTAATTGTCGTTAAATTTGTCGTTAGTGAAAATGTTGCACAATATTCCACTCCAGGAATTTGTGAGAAACCTTTTGCCACAAATCTTGCTTTAAAAATTTCACTGCCAGAAGCTGTGATTTTTTTGGAAAAAACCAACGTGAAGAAATTATATTTTTATCTGTTGGTTTTGCCACTATTTCGTATGTGTTATTTTCAGATAAAGCTTTCAATTCGGATACCATAGCTTGTTCCCATTCTTGGTGATTTTCTGAATTAATCGCCTCATTATAACTTTCCGGTGCGCTGTTCAACGAATAACAGTAATCCACGGTGTAATCTTGTATCTTTTCAATTTGTAAGAAGTCTGGACCTTTTCGCTCCCTTATTGGGTATCGACGTGTCTGGTTACTATTTTCGTCAGAAGTACTGTAATTGTCGTCGTTATTAATATTTTCATTGTGATCGTCGTTATTAATATTTTCATTGTGTTCGATTAAGATGCTAGGCAATATTTCACGTTTTCATCCACTGTATCGCCATTTTTTAAATTTAATGTATCATTGAATTTTACACATCTAACCCTTTTTATGGCATTTTGAGCTGCGAAGTAGATTAAGTATGCCGGGCTATTTTTATCGTAACCTACGAAAGTACCTTTTTTGCTTTTAGTATTTAGTTTGCTGGTGTTTTCTATAAATGTAAAACAATCAGAACCAAATAGATGCATTCTGTTCATTTTAGGTTTTACACCGCAAAACGCTTCATACGGCGTTTTTCCTAGCCTTTTATTGAACGATCTATTTCTGATATATGCTGCTGCCATTAAAGCGTATGTCCATAAACTATGCGCTAATTTCGATTCGATAAGTAGGCATCTTGTCATCTCAAAAAGGGTTCGCCATACCCTTTCAGCTGCGTCATTTTCGAAGGGGGAATATGGCGCCGATTTCTCGTGTTTAATACGGTGGTTAATTAATAGAAGTTCAAAGTCTTTACCAGTAAAATCAGTCTCATTGATCTGAGCGAATACATTTTACTGAACCGTACGGGGCAACATCAGCTAAATATTTCTTAGTGGCGAGGATAGTGTCGGATTTGTTTTTTTTAGAAAATAAACCATAATTAAACCGGAAAAATCATCAATAAAGTTCAAAACGTACCGTAGATTATTTCTCCCCATCGGGCTGACGGACCTGCTAAGTCACAATGCACAAATGAGAGAATTTTCGTAGCTTTTTTGTCTGGCGTTCGGCTTATATCTTTTGTCATTTTGCCCTGTGCACACCACACATCACAATTTGGGAGATCGTTCGAAGGTATTATTTTCATGCCTTCGACTACATTTGGTAATTTTTTAATATCAGCTGTATTGCAGTGTCCTAGAATTTTATGCCAGGTTTCCAAGTCGTGACAGGCAGTTTTTGAGGGAACCATACTTTTCAAATAATATAGTCGGCCATTTTCTTTAATGTCAAATACAGTTCCATTGGGGTATGTCAATTTTGATGTATTTTGGCCAAATTGTATATTCGCGCTTTGTTTAATTGCAGCCTGCACGGAAAATATGTCTTGCTTAAATGTAGGTATGAACAGAGCATTTTTTAGAATACAGTTACAGAGTTCGCCTTTATTATTTGTGGGCTATTTTAGCATCGCCTCTTTTCAAGACTATATCATTTATTTGACTACCGTCGGCAAGTTCGACAAAATGACTTCGAGGATTAAAGTTTGAATCAAAATTAATAAAACCAGATTCCTTGGTGATAACGTGCGCTGTAGCACCACAGTCTACAAGGAGATTTTTACCGTTTGTGGTATTGTCAAAGTTACATGTGAATAGAAATGTATGTTCTTCCTCAAAGTTCTCAACGTTATTGGACGGACCGGGACGAGGAGTGGCTGCTGTTTCTTTCTTTTCCTGCTGTTGCGGCTGCTGCTGCTGTTTAGTTGCCTTGTTTGGGGTATGGATTGGCCAGTCCTCCTAGGTTGTCGTGCACTGGTTGTGGCCCAATCTCTGCTCCCCCCTCCATCCTTGGTTTTGTCCGGAGATTGTGGAGTGGGCTTCTTCTCCGCAGGCTCGGTCGTCAGAGGGTTGCCTTTCGGGACTTTGGGTGGAATTAGCGTGTTTAGGGAGGCTTTGAGCGGTGAAGGTACTCTGTATCTCCCCCCCCCCCCCGAGAATCTTGAGCGATGCTAGGGTGTCTCTAAACAGAGCTCTGGTTCTGCAGGCAACACCATCCTCGTCTTCCACCATTTCTGGTATCGGGGAGTTATCCTCTTGGGGAGCTGGTGTTGGGTGACCGAAAAGGGATTAGGAGACCAGTGGTGCCACAGGCTGTGGTCCATCAGTGTCGTCTTTGGTCTCCTCGTCTCCAGCTTCTCTTTGTTCTTCTGCTGGGATGTTGTCCTCTTGGCG
>NC_136499.1:19711687-19761687 GCF_053919585.1 Euprymna scolopes | reverse complement strand
CGATCGGTCAATTGACGTCAGGAGTTCAAATTTGGATCTACATAGTCTAAATGTTCTCCCTTCCCTTCCGATGGATTAACTGACCAACTCTGGCTCTCTTGGTCTGACTTCTTTTGCTGACTAACTAAAATCCGAACCCATAATATGGAGAACTGTCCTTTGTCTTTGACGTCAGAAGTGTGTTTTCAAACGTGATCAATTTAACGTGGCTTTATATATGTTTGTCCAAAACACACGTTTGACAAACAAACGAATCCTCAATTCCAATCTAACCTATTTTTAAACAATATAATTTAATTTTCATTGTTCTTTCTTTTACTGACATATTTAATATTTAATATTCAGATTTCTAAAAGAATTAACAATAGACTTAATTTCTAACATTCCATTTCTTAACTTTGCCTACAGGGTTCGATTCTAGGCTTATCCTAATCTCATTTTCACTTATCTAATATTCTTCTTATTTACATGGAAAGGAGACAGTCCTTTTCCATGTAACATACTAAAGCCTGATAGTTACAGCTGATGATTTAAAAAATGCAATCTGGAATGAGGACACTGTAAAAGAACGCTATGCAATAAACTTCTGGGTTAAACTTGGGAAAAAATGTCAGAGAAACGTATGGACTACTTCAGACTGCTTTTGGGCCATCTTGCATTAATCGCGCATCTGCTTTTGAGTAGCATAAGCGATTCAAGGAAGACAGGGTGTCCATAAGGCATGATGAAAGGTGTGGGATGAGTAAGGAAGTCAGAACACCAGAGTTGATTGGCCAAATAAAGAATTTCATGGATAAGGACTGTTGTATGTCTATAGAGACAATAAGTGCACAGCTTGAGGATAGTCTGGGAACTGTACACACAATTATCCACGAGGATCTGAAGATGCGAAAGATTTGCGCAAAATTTGTCCCAAGTGTGCTCAGAGGAGATCAGAAATAAAGACGTTGTCATGACAGCAGGGAGATGGTCGAGATGAACAATTCAAACCCCGCAGTTGTTGATGCTATGGTGACCTGCAATGAAAGTTGGATCTACTGCTATGACCCAGGGACCAGGAGTCCAACGTAAACAAGTTTTTGATGAGCCGTTGCATATAAGTTAACAAATTTACCGAATCTCCATTACTAACGATTACTATATTGTCCAATTTCTACTGTGCTCTTTAACGCTTTTCCTCGAGTGGCCTGTTGGCCTTGATAAGTGGTGATACCTATGCAAAAAAAATGTTCCCAGTGAAAGCATACTGGTTCTTCCAGACCCAAGAAGGTCAGACAGAACAAATGTACTAGGAAACTTATGATGATCCCTTTTTTTGGCAGTAGGGCCATGATCTACATGCACTGGGTTCCCACTGGACAGACACTCAACAAGGAATTCTATGTTGAGTTTTTAAGGAAGTTCAGGAAGAGATTCCATCGGCAGAAGCCATCACTCTTCAAATCGGATCAGTGGCATTTCCACCAGGACAATGCACTAGTCCACAATTCCATCCTTGTGACATTATTTAGCTTCATCCTCCCTATAGTCCAGACATTACTTCCTGTGACTTTCGGTTATTCTCTAAGCTCAAGAAATACCTTGGAATTATGAGACAATTCCACGGGCATTCCAGAAGTTGAAACAGTAAAACAAGTGCATTGCAGCCGGAGGAGATTACTTCGAAGGGGACAAGAGTTTCATGTATGTACTATCAATAAAAGTGCCCATACGAAAAAAGTCTGGAAGCTTATTGAAGTCACCTTATATATATATATATATATATATATATATATATATATATATATATATATATATATATATGTGTGTGTGTGTGTGTGTGTGTGTGTGTGTATTATGCATGACTATTTATGTATACATGTATATATCTGTATATGTTCGTATATATGTATATAATAATGTATACATATTGTCACCGAGAATCAAAACCAAAACTTTTAGCTTAAATTTACTTTTTCCTTTGATGTTAATGCCTGAGCTATGAAGGCACGTTTACTGCAAGGCTAAAAATTAAAACATGAACCAATAGCTATTACGTTACGCATGCATATTCGTAATGCGATCGTTCGAGCATCAACCGACAGATTCCATTTTTTAAAATTATTTTTACACTTTTGTATCGATTTTCCTCGGCTAAAACCCAAATATAAAGTTGCGCGTGGTTTCGAATACCCTCTATATTAAATTTCATGTCTGTAGCCCAAAAACCGACAGCGGAGTTTGGTAGGCAAAGTTTTTTTAAACAAATATATATCCGCATGCATAAATACATATAGAAATATGTTTGTGTTTACTATAACCTTTTTACGTAAATATTACGCAATCATGTAGAATATCTGCATGAATATAATTACACGTAATAGTTAACTAAAGATGATCATCCAATTAGAAAACCGAAAAAACTAATAGAGAATTAATTAAAATTAATGTTTAAAAAATATGCAAATTAGCTAGATTTTATGTAGATTAATTAAATTCCACGATTCATATACAACAACGCTGTATTTTCTTTTTAAATAAATAGAAAAACGTGTTTTAATCAATACACACAAAAAAAACAAGCAAACAAATTAATAGGAGTATACATGTATATATGTATGCATATATATTTATATATATGTGTGTATATCTATTTATATATGTGTATGTATATGTGCATATATACGTGTGTATATATGTATATGTGTGTGTAAAAGGATATGTATATATGTAACGTACTCGTTACATATCAGCACTCGTGACCCACATAAAAATAGAAAGAGGCTGTGACAAGGGTCACTGACACGCTCACACAAGAGGAATTCTATGAGGTCTTCGACAAGTTGTTGGAACGGCACAACAAGTGTATAACAGCAGGAGGTGATTACTTTGAAGGGGACTAGAGTTTTATGCGCGTACTATCAATCAAAGTGCCCATCAGAAAAAAAAGTCTGGAAACTTATTTAAGGGGGTTGACAATGGCTAAGTGGTTAACGACACGGACTGAAAACCTGGGTTTAGCAAGTTCGAATTTCAGTTCGTTCAACAGAAAAAAAGCATTCCTCAAACCCACCTAACCTTATGTCTAACTTCCTAGAGAAGATTTAAATAAAATGATGTAAAATCTCCAGTGAATATTTTCGGACAATTCCTTAACAGTTTTTAAAACGGGCAGTTTGCTATGTGATTTCAACGTAAAATGATCATTTTTTTTCTTTTCGAATTTCGAAAATGGGTTTCGACATTTTGGCGGCAAATTAAAAAAAAAACTATTATATAAAAGCCCCTTTGTGTGTGTGTGTTTGTGTGTGTGTGTGTGTGTATTTTTGTATGTATGAGTTTCTTTCTCATAGGTTCCGAAACGGCTAAGTCTATCTTTTGCAAATTTCACACAAATCTAATTTTTATGTCTGATAGTGTTCTTAGATTTGTTTTGAACAGAAATTCACCCGAAAAATATCGAAAATCGAAAAAATTCCGATCTTAAACATAGTTTTTCTATTTATCTTTGTTTACATAGGAGTTACCACTAATCAAGGCTCGGAGGCCACTTGAGGATAAGGGTTAATGAGTGTACAGTAGTCAATGGGATAATATCGTAGTAATCGTTAGTACTAGAAATTTGGTAAATTGGATTACTTAAGGGGACAGTTTATCAAGAATTTATTTACGTTGGACTTGAAGACTACCAAATTGTAGTCAGCTGGAAAGCAGGCAAACGGAAGAGAGTTCCACAGGTGTGCAGTTCCTAGAAAGAAGCTTTGTTCATGGAATCTACGTTTAGGTTTAGGTACAAATAAGTGTGGGAGAAATTATTGATAGTGGTTTCAGCGAGATGAATATTTTCGTGGGAGTTTGGTGAGGGAAGACCATAGATTGGAGCTCAGATGAGCACTTGCCATGAAAATAATGATAAAGTAGAGACAGGCTCGCAACATCTCTTCTGTGGGAAAGAGATTGCAAGGAAGAAAAAAAAAGCATCTCCTATTAGGCTATGAAGTCTATTTTGAACTATGTCAAGGCAGAATAAGGTCTTTCTAACAGCTCCTACCCAGATGTGGCAACACTACTCTATCCTTGGACGTACCTGGCTTTTATAAAGATAGAGAGATATCTGCTGAAGCGGTAGAAGGATCCCACCATTTTCCAGCGACCTTGGCAACAGATATGATGTACATGTTCCATTTCAGATCAGGAGTAAAAGTCAAGCCCAGAAGTTTGTCAAAACATGGAGGTTCTCAAGAAGAGAGCCACTCATTTCAATTGATGCCAGCTGGCGATCAGAGCGTTGATGATTTAAGGATAGTCTGGGAACTGTACACACAGAGAACGTGGTCATTTACAGCCTTTGTAGTGTTACCATAGATGGTAGTGTCGTCAGCATAAATGTCTACGAATGACCGTAGGATGTTATTTGGAAGATCATTGATATAGACCAGGAAGAGAATTGGGCATAGGATGGATCCCTGAGGGACTCCAGCATTAATACTGTGAGCTTCTGATTTTTGCCTATCCAACCACTACTCTTATGAACCTATCAGAGATAAATAATTTAATAATTGAGAGGACATTAATAATAATGAAGGTTCAATTGACATGTTTAGGGGAAAGTATGGCGATAGATTCCCCTCTCACTAACTGGAAATAAATAGAATTGTCGAATGTACTTAGGCAATATTTAAAACCTATTATACATTTAATAAAACAATCAATTAAAAAAAATATCTTAAAGACAAAAAATAATTTTTACAGGAGAATATTTTACATAACACCGGCCAGGGGAAATAATAAAATTATTTCTCTTGGCTGGTATAACGTAAAATATTTTCCTGTAAAAATTCTTCTTTTTTATCTATAAGAGAAGAAAGAATATGTTTAAGATCGTCAAGCCCAAATATCAGCTGACGTGATATTGTAAGCAAACACAGGCAGAATTGATGAACGACATTATCATTATTATTTTTTTTTAATTTTTTAAATAGATTTGCAGATTAGTAATGTATAATAATTAACATACGCAATCTTCATGAATAAAAATATAATGTTTAAGCGTATTGTACGATCAGGCAATGCCGGGCGTCCAGCTAGTATTTATTAAATTGATAGCATTCTAAAGAATTCAAATATATATATATAAAAAAAACTTACCAATCATGTCGTTAAGTGTGTATACAATGTTCACTATTTCGTGTAATGTTCATACTTAGCGTAACGGTGTATGTACAAAACGTAAAAATGTAAAAATTTTACCAGGCATCAAGCGTGTCTCTTTTAATATATGTATATGTTCACTTTTCCAGTGCGAGTGCGTATGCGAGTGTGGTTTTACACATTTATTTACATTTTACAAAACATATGCACAAAAATAAATGACAATAGTATCACGAGAATGTGTAACGGCGTGTACTTATACACCATGGTTGTTGAATAATGGGCCATAGCCTTCGTTTCATCTGATGTCCTTTCCCTAGTGATTGTTTTTTACGTGAAGTCCTGTAGCATGCTGCGAATGGAAATATTTGCCTCCGAAGGAAACGCCAAACACCAGGTTATATTTTACATATAACTTTATTTTCATCTTCCCTCAGAGTTTGCAAACGTTATCTCTGGATTCTACATCCTGATATATATTCCCGAATATCCTTCCTTGGACGTAAAAATATATATATATATATTCAAAGTCAAGTTTCCGGTAAAACCGACTGACTAACTCTTTCTTTCATTTTTTTACGTGTATATATTATCACCGTTTATTTGCTACATTCTATGTAAGTCTTACGTCAAAGGTCATCGGTTTTATTGTTAAACAAATTCTGTCAATCATTTGATTTTTTTTGCTGAACTAAATTTCAACTTCTAAAATTTTTTTTGCGATTTTAAAATCTGCTATTGCTTCAAACGTTTATCTTTCATATTTCCATAATTTTAACATATTGCAGCGTCGTCTTTTGTTTCACTGGCTCTCAAGTAATCTGCCCAAAGAGTAATAATATCCAACATTTACACGTTTAATTTTTTGTTGCTGCTAAAATTGTAAAATCACAGACGTTGTTGCTAGACACCAGAAGACACCAGCGGCGTTTGTTCATTTGTTTTTATTTTATTTTAATCGTAATCTGATGGCACCAATCATATTTTTTAAACTCTTGAAATCACTACTATATATTAAATACAATATAATATTTAATAGAGAATTCGCTCTGTAAAACATATTTAAGCATATTTTACGGACCGACAAAACATGCTTCCTGAATTATATTCTAATAATTTATTTATATTTGTATTTGGATTTTTTTGTGTAAATAAAGTTGTATCTGTTACTACGTATAGACGTTGTCACATCTGCGTTTGTACGTCGTTTAGATTTCCTTTTCCTTCTATCACTCTAGCTAAGTATATCTCAGAAAATCCAGTTTCAAACCCTTTAGTATGTACAAAGTGTTTTAGTAACGTAATCTTGATTACTGCAGTTGCTGGTGTTAGACTTATGATCTGATGAATTCGGATGTGTTCTGTGAGTTTGCTGTAAGTCATGAATATTATATGGCTAACGAAGGTAGGGATCCGACTTTGCCCGGTCGTAAAATACGCTTACATATGATATTCTAATCTTCCCAGATTTCGTCTATATTATTATAGAGTCGTGATTTCAAAAGCAAAAAAAAAAAAAAAAAAATTTGCGTGCCATCAGCTAGAATTGAAACCGAAAGCAAAAGTGTAGAATTCAAAGTTGGTGACGTTACCACTGTACCAACGTGCCATCCATATGAACTGGCAAAAAACCTAAGATAAATGTTCAAAATGTATAACAGTTTTTTTTCAATTTTGACCCCTTTTTGACGCCTTAAAAACTATTCTAACCGGCTGAACACCCATAACCCATAAATGAACGGCCCATAAAAATCCAATCATTTGAGACCCTTAGCGCCACTCTACGACTTTTAGTTTCGGAGAGATAGAGTTTGAAAATATAGAGACAAATAGACAAATAGTCTTTTATATATTAGATTGTCAAATGTTTCCATTTTCAACAACAATGAAACTCATTAATTCATGCACAGCAGATCATAAATTATAGCTGTTAGAAATTCTAGTCATTACCCTAAACTTACATCAAACATGACAATATGGCAGCCTTAGGGAAATATTTTGAATTTTTTAAAATTACATTTTCACTCCATACAAGGCACATTGCCACTTTGGTGTAGGGGTTTACTATCAGGGACATAAGCTACTGGGGTACTATGTATGGAGTTGGGCAGTAAGATGTCGGTTCACGTTACACTTGAACTTCTGCATGTCAGTACAGTTGAGGAAGTAGAGAGCCGGAATGGAATTCCAAAGTCTAGCGGTTCTGGGGAAGAAACTACTGGGGTAGAAATCTCTCGTACATCTAGGGATCTCCACTGCGTAGGGGTGGGATTTAGTTGCTTGTCGGGTTTGTCGAGGGTATTTACGTCTTGGGGGCACAAGTGCTTGCAGTTATGCCGTTTTTGTTGTGAACATTGATACTAAAGAAATTGAGGATGTGATTATTTTCTAATACGGAGGCGAAAGAAATAGCGTGTTTAATTTTGTAACGTTGTCGTTCTTTCTTAACGAACCCCAAACGTTATATGTAGAGACAGGCGAAAAGGGAAATGAGAACTTGAACACAACTTTCCTTGGTAAAGGAAAACGTTATTTATTTCGTTCATTCCACGCATCCAAAACAGCGGGCTGTTTGTCAGTACACCGCACCAGAAAAAAAAAAACTCATACCGTAAATCTCACTGTAACAACGACAATTTTCACAAAGTTCGACTCTTGAAAAGTAGCACATTCACGTATTCATCGAACGCAACTTTCCAATCGTCACCGTCATTTTCTCTTTTTCTTCTCTTTCTTCTCCCTGTTCCTATTTATACATTTGAGTCCATAACGTCACGCTTACGCTTTATCTCCAAATGCTGACGTGACTACGCTACAATTTTATTATGTTTATAAACTAATTCGGTGACATTATTGTGATGTGGGTATATAGCTAGTACAGATATATAAAATAGTGTGGGTTTTGGCGTTAGGATTGATTTGAAGGGGCTGCTCTCTAAAAATCCGACCCCCCCCAAAAAAAGACAAGCAAAGATTCTGCTAAAAGGGGAACCTATGGGCAAACGAATTTTTTGTTAGTACAATTTTGTTGTTAACAGTAAAATGATGTTGCGTGATTAAATGGACTGATTTAATTATTTATATGATAGGGAGATGAAATTAATTTTGGACTTCATAAAATAAAATTTGAGGAAACTAACAAGGTTCGCTATAAATACAATAGTATAAAGAGACTTTATACGTCAACATGACATGGTTATTCATATTGATTTGTTGGAATCTTTGTAGTAGAATCTTCGAAGTTTCTTTATATGAATTGAACTAATGGAACCGATGAGTTGAAGGAAGTATTTCTGCTAATTTCTTAGCCAATCCATGTGATGTACTATCGATACTTGATATGTGTCTCATGTGATTTGTGTGCTTTCGATATAAGATCTGGAAGCTTTAGAATGATGTTTCAGGGGTTTAAACCACAAAGACTAGTCCGTCCAAATCTTTGTTTTACTTTCATGATATCTGCAAAACACCTCAAACAGCCTAAACTTCTTAGTCGATAGAAAACCAACGAATAAAAATGATTTATACATTTCAACTCCGCAAAACAAGGAGGTAACTGTGGCTCAGTGGTTAATGACATTGATTGACAACCTATGTGTGCCATGTTCAAATCCAGGTCGTTCTACAGAAATACTTAGGGATGTTGTCAACCTTCACGCGGTCCCTTCCGTCAGTAGCCGATAAAGAATTCTTAATAGAAAGATATCAGGGAAACGAATGCCAACAAAACAATCATAGATAATGCTACAAAAACAACAACAATAGAATAAAATCCAGAATTATCATAGGTTCCGTTCCTCAGACTTCTTAAAATCTGCCATCTGTCTTATCTTCTCAGCGAAGAAACCTATGTGAAGAACATTTATAAAACTTTAAATATCTTTCCATTCAAAACGTTAAACGTAAAGTCTTCAATATCCACAAAAACAAAAAACACAGATTAACACTATTAACTCCCCATTCAATAACAACAGAACCAAAACAAATAACATCGACATGATAAAAATAATCACCATCATATCGTATCGTAGAAATCCAAAGATTCTATTGTTGGTATTTTTTTTTTTTGATAATCCTTTAGTCAGCATTCTTTCTATAAAGACATCGAGTATTTTCGGAATGGACCACGAGAAGGTTGCTAAGATCCTAAGTGACAGTGATTTTTGTCGGACGATCGGGATTCGAACATGCGACGCCCAAGTTGCCAGTTCATGTCATAGCTCTTCAATCATCCTTTATCTATTTCATTGCAAAAGCAATTAACATCGTACATATAAATAGTAACTTTAACTTCTAAAACAATTAAGGATTTACGCAACACAAAAACCGTTCCCACCTATCACTTAAGCACACCTTAGCCTGCATTTACAAAATAAAGTGCAACCCAAAATCGATGTTTTATATAGGCGAAACGGTCAGAGGTATAAAATCCTGCATTTACGAACATAAACGTGACGACAAACAAAATAACTAATTCACTAGAAATATAAAGAACGGGTTTTACCCACACTTTTAACTTTAAAACTAAACGTTCCTCAAAACTGGCGTCGTTGCTTACAGGCAATCTTTTCTTATAACAGTAATAAACTTGTAACATAGACATGCGTGTCTTGTCTGACAACCAAGCGTTAACTAAAAAAAGAAAGCGAGTGTAGCATATTTGATACAACCAACTTCTCGTTCAGAAAGATTTGACGAGACTTGCGTCTCTATATAACGCGTACAATACGGACACTCTTTTTTTATTGCAGAAAAACGATTCAATGTCGTTCACATACGAGAGTGTCTTACTTTCCCTCCTACCCACCCTCGGCAAGTGTAACACTTCTAAGTTCTCACACATTCCAACTAACAAAAAGAGGAGGGGGGGGGGAAGAAAAATCCCAATTGTGAGAAATAAGCTAGTTTGCTTAGACCATAAATAAACTGGGTTTGCCAGTTTCTACTTTTCGAAGGTTGTTCGTAGGGCAGAACCATTGTTCATTTTTCGGTGGTGCTTCAATTAAGTTGTTGGCTTTGAGTTACATCTTGAGAACTGGACGCTTCCATGTCTACAAAATCTACAGGTTCTCCAAACAGCTGAAAGAATTCCAGAGGAAAAAGATGCTCAATGGAGCATGTGCCTATAACTCTATTCCCTTTCCTCACGAAGCACACTAAATTATCACTTCCTGGATTAGTTTAAGAACTTCTCCTAGGGACCAAAAAGGCCTGATCTTCAGTGTTTTTAATAAGCCCTATATCCCTTGACCTTTATTTTATTTTCAAACGAGTCACCAGCTAGACCCTTTCTCTGAGACTCAATAGTTATCAAGCAGAACCTTTCTAAATTTAGTCAGTCTTTCTACACGAAATTGCACGTTTTGAATGAAATCCATTCAACTGAGAGGATCAATTGTTTTCAGGTCTTGCCTGGCCGATATTTGTGTTCATGGATGAATTAGGGCTCAAGACATCCAGAGCAGCGTCCTCAGAGCTCCTATATGTCAGGGGGTGCTATTTACTGTTCCTTGTTATTGTTAAGAGCCCCAAAATAATCTACCTTTCCTCCTTGTGTAGGTTTATATAGGCAAGATTTTATGGTCTTAATAGACCTTTCCCAACTGCCACTGTCCAAGGAGAAAACATTGGAATAGTGCAATGTTTTAAATTATATGGATTTTGAATTCATCTATTATTATCCCCTTATGGATGATTCTGGCTGCATTAAAAGTTTCAAGCATTATCCGATTAAAGATGTGAGGAGATTTCATTTGCATTAGTGAACCTTATAAACGCCTGAAGACATGATTTTACTGTCATGTCAAGAACCATTTCTAAATGTACAGCTCTAATGCTGATGCATACAAAGAAAATGATGAATACTTTATAATCCTTTCATTGAGATAGATATGGCTGATATAATCCACACCGGTATGTAGAAAGGGTCGGACGAAATTCATTCAAGGGGCTGGTAAGTAAGTTGAATTTGGTACCGAGAAGGAAACTGCGTTGTATCTTTGGCATTTAACGCAATTGGCAACTATATTCTTAATAGCCTGTCTTGCGGTGTTGTGTTGGTATATCATAAAATGGATCGTGTGTGACTACAATAATCTATGCGACAGATGAGCAATATAACTTAGATTAGAAAATAAAGATAGGTGGATACCGCCCATGTCATGGTAGGTTATAAGGTGAGTGTTCAATATATGTGTGCCCATGTGTATCTATACTATCGGCAGGAATATAGGATAAGTGATTAAAGGTAGATGGCTTTTAATCATATGGCTTTTAATCATAGGGCTTTTAATCATAGGCTTTTAATCATAGGGCTTTTAATCATATCGCTTTTAATCATAGGGCTTTTAATCATAGGCTTTTAATCATAGGGCTTTTAATCATAGGCTTTTAATCATAGGGCTTTTAATCATATGGCTTTTAATCATATGGCTTTTAATCATAGGCTTTTAATCATAGGGCTTTTAATCATAGGCTTTTAATCATAGGGCTTTTAATCATAGGCTTTTAATCATAGGGCTTTTAATCATATGGCTTTTAATCATATGGCTTTTAATCATAGGGCTTTTAATCATAGGCTTTTAATCATATGGCTTTTAATCATAGGGATCGTAGCTAGAGAAAGAGGTTTTCTTGAAAAAGGGGATTTATTCTAGGTCCGTATATATTAGAAATGGTATCCGAATAGATAAAATAAAACATATAAATGAATAAAATAAAGGATAAACAAGTGGTACAATACAAAGATAAAAAATTTAAAGGAATAAGGGATAGAAAGTATGAAATTATAAAAATAAAAAATATAAAAAGTACAAAAGATATTAAATATAAAGAATAAAAATAAAATACAAAA
Organism: Euprymna scolopes; assembly: GCF_053919585.1. Classification (NCBI taxonomy): domain Eukaryota; kingdom Metazoa; phylum Mollusca; class Cephalopoda; order Sepiida; family Sepiolidae; genus Euprymna; species Euprymna scolopes. The sequence continues at coordinate 19,749,704 of NC_136499.1, read as the reverse complement.
TAAAATAAAAATGAAAAATCCAACACGAAAAATTTTAACAGTGAGAGAAAGTACTTAAGTAGCAAATGAACAGAGATTTTATCAAGTGTTCTAAGTTGAATGTAAAGTAGTCAGAGAAATGCACTTTTTTTGTTAATGAACAGAAGCTTGAGTAATAAATTAGAAAGGTTCAGTTTGAGAATCCAATTCACAAGCCGATTCAGATAAGAATGCAGCGGCTGATGATGGAATGTTCAACTCCTTTGAATATAGTGAAGCCATAAAAATATAGGAGGGCGTCCACTCTTCATCACCGAGGATGGTTAGAATTGCCAGTTAAAGTCGAAATGCTGTATTATTTATTTATTTATTTTTTCCAAATTTCGCACATCTATTAAGCTAGTAATTGTATGTATTTTTTTAAAGATGTTTTTTGAGGTGTTTTCATTTATTGAGATTGTCGCACTGACTTCCTCATCTTGGTTGTTATAGTCACAACCTTTCGGCCGTTTTGCCCTCCGGTTTTCATCAGGTGTTTTGTATCGAACTGGGGAACCGTTTGTTAGGAGTCTCGAACCCAATCCTTTATTATTATTACGGGGGTACCGTGTTCGGACTATCCTAGTGACATATGGCCGAGTGGTCTTAGACGTTGTATCAAAGTTTACAGTTACGCAAAGGCGCTGATTGCAATCCTGAACGAAGGCAGTGAAAAGTAACATTCAAAACAGAGAATCAGCAACTATGTCCCAGAGCCTAGCTGGAGTCCGAACACGGTACCCACCCCCGTAATAATAATAAAGGGTTGAGTTCGAGATTCTTAACAAACGGTTCCCCAGTTCGATACAAAACACCTGAAACGTTGTGACTATAACAACCAAGATGAGGAAGTCAATCCGACAATCTCAATAAATCTATTAAGCTGGTCTGCGGTGGAGGATTAAAGGAGTCCTGAATCGGGTTCAAAAGATTCAACGTAATGTTATATTTTACTACAAAGAATAATCCGTGGGTATTTATAAGTGGATACCAAAAAATTGATTTATAATCGCCCGATAGTTAACAGGGGAAAAGAAATAAGATATTGATTTCTTGAAATCAAAGGATTAACAGACACTGAAGAAGTATTAGTAACCAAGTAAAATCTAAAAAACAAGGAAATGAGAGGGTTGGAGGGAAATATATTTACTAATGGCCGAGGGTAGAGGGGTCCCTAGAGGGCTTAGGGATTTAACCGGTTGAGTTAGGGGAGGGTGGTTTTCAAGTGATTGCGTGTGGACGCTTATTTCAGGAGTTTAGGTCAAGGGGCTAACGAGTCCGAGGTTATAAGATTGGAATAAAGCAATGGAGGTGAATTCGGGGCTGTAATTAAAAGATCATTTTTTTTTAATTGATTGTTAATTTTGTATATTGAAAGGCCAGATATAGGGACCTTCTTGTTAGGAGATGCTATATTCGGGGTGGGAAAACTAAAACTAAAAAGTTATTACTAGATATTAGGATACTTTGTGAGGGGCGATTGTAGATACAATTTTTAGTGACCGCCAAATTTATGGAGTGTTTTTGATTTTCGTAACAGAGTCTGTCTTTAAAAATCTACCAAAAATCAGGTAATTATTATCTAAACAATATAAAATTCGCACCGAATAATAAGCAAAGAATGCACTTTATATGCGTGCAATGCTTTTTTTTTCATATTCGCTGTATAAATATATTTTGGGAACTTCACGCCCCTTCCTTCCTCATTTGTACCTTGTTCGATTCCTTAAAGTCTAAGCGATCCACTAAGCGCACACCCATTTTGTGGTAGGAGGGTGAACGAGTGTAGAAAAAAAAATCACAAGGTGCCTTCGATATCGAAGATTGAAATCCGAAAGTTGAATATGTTCAATTTTTTTTTTATCTTTTGCGTTTTGAAGTGTGAGATTCATTGAATATGTTATCAATAATTATCATCTTTCAGATGAGGATAAAAATATTTTTTTTGCGAAAACGTTAAAATAGGCATAATTTTAAATCTTTAAAAATAAATTAAAAATTTTATTTTAGAATGTGTAAACTTTCCATGTGCCAATACATAAATAAATAAATAAATAAATAAATAAAATAAAATAAATTAAAAAAGCAGGGTGTGGAAATTATAAGTATTAATTGTATCTGCGTATTACATTTTTTTTCAAGATACAGTAGCCAGTTACGGTTTACAAAAGTTTTTATCCCCCTTTTTGAAAATTAACTATAACTATGAAGACATGGATTTTCGTAGATGATGGTTGTTACCAAAAATGGCCCTTTTACGGGCCACCAAATTCTAATAAAAATCTTTGTGAACTTGATTCATACAATAAAGAATTGGGGGAAATACAATATGATCTCGTTTATGGAAAAAGGTGTGGCTCATTGGGTATTATTAATTAGAAAATAAAAAAGGAAAAATGATTTTAATTATGAAATTAAAAACTGGCTAAAAGTGATATTAAAACTGCAAAAATTTATGTTTCATATAAAAAACGTTTTTCTTTATTTTAACAAGTATCAAGAAAAATTTAAAGCTTGATTGATCAATTATTATGAAGGAAAAAATTATAAAGTTAAAAATAACATTTTGCACCGTAAATAGCTGTTATAATTATAATTTACTTCAATTATTAAAAAAAATACATTTGCCTGTCTAGTAAAATTAAAATTCATGAAAAAGCTTGGGTTCCCATACCTAAAATCCAAGATGTCGGCGGTAAGCACATGGTTTCTAAAATGTACAAGATCGTTCTAAATAATTGAATTATTTGAATTTATTTAAATATAAGTTAATTATATTCTAATATTTTTGCATATTCTTCTAGCCAATCATAGTAAATTTTATTTAGATATAAATAAGTACGTCTAATTGAATCGAAAACCTTAAAAAATATTTATATTTTGTTGACATTCGTCGAAAACTGTGTCAAACGTTCTTTTTTGCAAAATTTAAAACTTAAAATTCTATTAAAAATTATAATATTATATTATTCTGCTTTGAAAATAATAAATTTCAGGGTTCTATCTTTCTGGTAAAACCAAAAGTTGTTAAGAAATAACGGATTTTAATAGATTTTAATAAACTTTAGAAGAAGCACTTTTCGATCAATTGGCGGTCACTATAAATTTCAAATTAGACTTCAGGCAAATTTTAAATTACTCCCCCGCCCCATATATATATATATATATATATATATATATATATATATATATATATATATATATATATATATATATATATATTAATTAAATAATTGTTATATTAAAAAACGATTCTGAAGTATAAAGCCAGGTCTGAACAAAAAACATTACCAAAGCAACAACCCTGCTAACTACCCGTGTACTACTTGCGGGGAAACTTTACACACTGAGCGTGGGATGCTACTACACCGTAGGATAAAGCACTGAGATCCTGACTAGTCATCTTCAACTATGAAGGACTGCGTGATGATGATGATGATGATGATGATGATGATGATGATGATGATGATGATGATGATTGTGAATCACTGCGCGCCCTCTTGGTAGCCGCCAATGTGAGAGAGAGACAACAAAACCAGAATGCGAAGAGAAGGAAACTACGGTACACAGCGCTGGGCTCAACATAGTTTCACAACCATATTTATCAATTTCACGTTATCCTCCCCGCACCCCCCCACCACAAAACTAATAACAAAACAAAACAAAACAAAAAAAAACAAAAAATATTTTAAAAATCCACTAAGAAACAAGATAACACGATGCGGGATTGGTTTTCAAATAAATGAATTATCTTTTAATTCATGAGTTTTCTTGACACGAACAATTGTTTTTTCATTGTTGAGATCTTAAGGCGTTGTCGAAGATCGCCAATTTCTACCGGCATCGTTAAAGAAACCGAGTTTTAATATCCGATAGTTGCAAAAAGTGTTCTCGCACGAGCCAAATAAATGTTGTTTTTATAATTTACTTAAACTGCAATCTATCAAAACAACCAAATGCAGTTTCAATTCACACATTTCATTCGTTAACCTAATTCTGCGGTAACCTATTGATGATCACGTTAAATAAACGTTATCGTAATACCTGTATAAAGGTCAACGCCTAGGTAGTCTCTACTACTACTGCTACTACTACTACTACTGCTACTGCGACTACTACTAAAATGATTTAGTCTTAATGATGAAATCATTTAATCAAATTTAATTGAATGAAAATCGTAAAATAATGCCATAATTTAATACCAACAAGGAAAGCAATCAAAGCGACACCATGATACCACAGTAAACGGTCTAGGAAGGTTTATTGTCCCGCAAAATCAATGATAAACGGCTGTTGTGAGAACCCAAAGTGATCTGCAGCGATTATTGGCAAAAGCGCAAAATATTGGAAAAATATAAGGGAATCTTTGTCACTCAGACTCCAGGGAATTTATTAGTGAGCGATCACAGGTAATGATTCGTTCGGGAATATAATAAATTACAATGCGCAAGACTGTTGAAATTAAGAAGAGCATTATTCGGTTTATTTATACCCGAGCCACACAGACTAACGAATCCATCAGCTAGTACATCATAGAAATAGAGAGATCCTTCTAGAATTGTTTATCTTGGTGGTAGGGAGAGGGAGGGTAATTCTTCGGGTTTCTGACGTCATCAGGGTGCGTGTTCTGCTTATCTCTGAACGTCTTAAGTCTGAGTGACAGCAACAAGAAAGAAAAGTGGGTTTATCGTTTGTACGGCTTGTCGAGTTGTGTTCGCTTATCTCTATACACAATTTTGATTTTGTTTTCAATTTAAAATTTTGTTGTATCATTTAGAAGGAGAGGGGAATTAGTCATGGTTTGTTTTCAAATTGTCATGCAGGAAAACTTATACGTCGATTGGACACAGAAATTCTTAAATTAAAATAAACAGGGGGTTGACAAGAGAGAGAAAAAATAGAATAGCAACTGTTTCAAGTCAGGTGAACACACATACACACGAAGTACGTGTCTCCTGGTAGCTGAAAAAAAAAAACAAACAAAAAAACTAGTGTCGCTTCTGGCTACAGGTAGTGTACCTTGGTGATAGTTACGTCTTTGAAAAGTGCTAAAAACGACGCTAAAAATTAATGTAAATGTAGCTAAATTGTCGAATGAAAAAAAAAAAAAACATAAATATTATAAATGGGTCACCTATTAACAAGTGCTAACACAACAAAGGGAATTTGGGAACGGAAGCAAAAAAAAAAAACAAAAAAAAAACAAATTAACAAACCAAAATATATTTACAATTTTGTAATGTATACTTTGAAGCACTAAAGTTCGTTGAAAAGTTTTCAAGTTCCTGAATAAGAAATAGAGAAAAGCGCCAGAAAATTCGTTTCCAAGTGCGTGTGTATGCGTGGGGGGGTCGAGTTCACTGTAGAAATAGCAGCAAGCTTAAATAAATTTTAATGAAGGCATTCTAGTTTACGAAGATTGGCGCTGTTGGTTCTGAGAGTCGAGGGGCATCACAAATGCCAACTGGAAAACCTCTGATTTTAGTTGACCAAGCCATTGTTTTATGGGAGTTTCTAAGTCCGCACCAGTCTGTTAATCTGACATAAACTTGCTACTTTGAACGTTTGAATTAATGCGTTCATGTGAAAATTTACTTGCGTTTGTAGCAATGAAAAGAGCGAGGCGAAGAAAAAAGAGGGTAGCAATTCAAGTCATTTACTTTTTAGCATTCGTCCGAATCGCATCTCGATGTAAAAATTCGATGTAAACCTGCGACGAAAGAAATGAAAAGGAAAGAAGGAGAAAGAGTAAACCAACAGAATAAAGAAAGAAAAGAAATAACTTATATATTTGTTCATCTCGCACATCAATTTCTAATCTATCACAAAAAAGCGGATCGCTATAGCATAAATCATACAAAGCATGCATTAATGTTTTTTAGTCATGTTCACCTCCAGCAAGACTAACAATAGTTAGAAATGGTCTATCTACTAAGTAGAGGAGCTAACCAATCTGTTTTTAGTAATTAATATGTTTAAAAATAAGTGAATAAAATGTGGTCAAAATATTTGAATAATGTAAAAAAATATACAAAGCAAAAACAAAACAAAAACAAAACAAAATAAACGATATACTGAGATTATATATACATATAATGGTTATGAGTAAATTCAAAAAGACAAGGAGAATAAAAGAATGTCGGATCATCAGGAGAGAATACGCACCGTTTTGGGGCCTTCCTTTTCTTAGTTTTTTCACTTGTCAATTTGTATATTATCGCGTTTAATAGCTGTTTTAACTTGTGTGGTACTTCATTTCGTCCTTCAAATAATGCCGGGTTATCAGGAGAGAATACGCACCGTTTCAGGCACTTCTTCTCGACGGATTTTCTTTCACTGATGTGAGATCCCATTAAAGCTAATCTAAGGATAATGTCGAAACCATAAATACTTATGTTAATAAAACTATTTTTCTGGAAAATTGAAAAACAGTCTTCAAAATAGAAATGTGTCGACTTTCGCATTAAATTTTCAAACACTATTTTACAAAGACAATTTTTTGTAAAAATAATATGTATGTTGCAACTTATTTCAAAACTTACGTCATTTTTCAGGGCAGACTAAAACGATGTGATAGGAACGAATTGTATAAAATATGATTTGGTTTTGTGCATCATGAGTTTGATTCTTTCAGACAATCCTTCAGAAATGTTTGGTTTCAGGGCTTACAGATAATTCCACAGAACAGCAAACAATGCATGCAAGAGAGTAATATCTAAGATTAGGTTTAGCTATTTTCAAAGAATTCGTAACTATCTAATCTCAGAAGGTTGGCTCTTGTGATTTTTGTAGAATCTAAAATAGTGTTATTAATAGTAGCAAGTTTACTATTCCCCCTCTCTCTAATCGTCTTCAGTTTATTTTATCTAAAAATGAGGCTGATCTCTTTGTTTGTCTTTTGAAGATCCTGGTGCTAGTTTTCCCAATTTTCTTTTGAAAACTGACTACTCTCCTAACTCTGTCATTATCACTCTAAATATGGTTGCTATGATCTTCCAGTTCTTGACTAGTCTCAGGTTTGCGGTTCTGATGCAATTCCTATTGTCGTTCTTGAACTTTCTTCTATCCTCTCGAGATTATTACAGATGTTTCAGCTCTTTTTACCATCTTACCGTCTTTTTGTCCCTGCCTTTAAAGTGTTGGTAATAAGCCAGACACAACTAAGAGGGACCATCAACAGCAAGAATATCCATTTTCTGAAAAGTGTGGCATCTTTTGTCATGTTCAGTATGACTTTCGTGATTTCCGTTGTCCAGTCTATAAACGATCCAGAGTATCTTATTCCGTTGACTGGCCGAATCCCCAAAGACATCCTGTATAACGAGTTCTCAGCCGGCAGCAGACCAACCGGTAGACCACTCCTCAGATTTAAGGATGTGTGCAAAAGGGACTTATAATCCAGCAACATCAACCCTGTTGACCCCGAATCCTATGCTGCAAACCGTGACTCCTGGAGGGTCAAAGTCAAGAAGTGAGAGGAGAGAAGAAATGAACAATGGGAGGAGAAGAGAGGCAGGCGCAAGAGGACAGCAACAGCAGCAGCATCGGCAGAGCATGACAGAGGGTATCCCTGCGGGAAGTGCAATAGAATCTGCCGCTCCGGCATCGGTCAGCTCAATCACAGCAACAGTTGCCACCACTCATGACAACCTTCAGGCGCGATTCTCCATCGTCTATCTAGATGGAAGGAGGCTAACAAGTCACTAGATTCCACATTTCCATACCAATTGCTGTTTTCCCGTTTTCGTCTCTAGCTGTGCATAATTTTACTTTCCGAATTTCTTTTGAATGCCCTGGTTGAATAACAGCGACCATTTTGGTCGTTATTAAAGTTAATTTAGCCTTTTTTTGCAAATAGATTCTGGCTGCCCATAAGCCGTGTATTCTTTGTTCTGCATCTGTGAACATATATTTGGTATCACATACCTGAGTCAGTTGTTGAGTGGTATACACTATAAAGATGATAAAGAGCCACTTGGAATATTCTTACCTTTATTTTTATTTCTGTTAGGTGTTATCTTCCAGCAGTCTGTTCCAGTTTCCATATTCACGTTGTTTCTTAGTAAGGTTGGATTCTGTGATCCAGGTTTTATCAGCCCATTTTCTTTCCCCAGCGTTTTTTTTCCATTTTAAATTTCGTACTTACCGTCTTGGCACCTACATAAATTAAGTTATTTAAGTCTGCAATAGAATCTGTTGAGATATATGGAGCTTGTTTGCCTTATTTATTTCCGCTTTTAATTTCTTTCACTCTTGGTTCCTTAGGGATAAGAATTTAGTTTTTTTCTTCGTTCATAAGTTGTATGAGGTTTACTACTTCAACTGCTGCAATTATTATTATTCGGTATTTAAATTTATACGTTTCGTTATTCATGCTAATCTGTTTTTTTTCCTGCTCTATTCTCGAGGTCATATGAGCTGAATGGTGAAATAGGTCATCTACAGGTGCATTCTTTAAAACTGTAACGGAGGTCGACACTTAAGCTCATTATCAAATAGATTCATATTGATATGATAACAGCGGCGACAGCAGGATCGTGCTTGATTATTGTGGCTGCTGCTCCCGCTCGAAAAGCCTTTTAGTGTGAGTCACACCAACCCACGCCACCCACAATCTAATTCATGGGCACGTTTTTTTTTTGGGAGGGGGGGTCGACGTAGGTTGAAAGCATCAAATCAACATTGATGAATTCGAGTTTGTAACCTAAATAAAACCATATTGATTACCCAACCCAATTATATTAATTACAGAAACACCCCCCTCTCTCTCTCTCTCTCTCTCGTATATATATATATATATATATATATATATATATATATATATATATATATATATATATATATATATATATATAAATGAAAGTGTCTGTCTGTGTGCGTCTGTGTGCGTCTGTGTGTGCACAATTCCCTACGCAATAACTCTGTCAATTTTAAGTCTACAGACTCGAAATTTGATATACAAGGTACTGAGATTTGGGAAGATCGATGTGATCGGTTTTCGGCCAGAAATTTGGCGATTAAATGGGCCAAAGTTCAACGATTTGCCTTTAAGAACTCTACCAAACTCCTCCGACAATTTTGGGTCTAAACACTTGAAATTTTAGATATAGGTTCATTGGACATTGATCTAACTTAATAACTTGATTTGAGCCGAAAACAATAAATTTTAAGGGATCATATTGGGGTCAAAGTTAAAAAAAATTAACCCTCTTTTTGCTCAGCTTACACCTCCAAACACCCTGACAACGCCATGCTGAAATGCTAGTATATATATATATATATATATATGTATATATATATATATATATATATATATATATATATATATATATATATATATATATATATAAGAACAAGTAATTAATAAAACATGTTAAAAACACTTTGAAAAAGAGTTAAAAACATATTTAATTTTAAAAAGGAAACACTAAATAAGTGGATGATCCTTAATCCGCGGAGTTTCGAAGAAATACTCTCCTTCTCATCAGAGAGTAGGATTTAGCAAAATGCGGGATCGGATTTTGCTTTCAAAAGTATTAAATAAAACTACAAATAAGTTATAGATCTTACTTGATAACAAAAAGTGAAGCAGAGGGAATAGGGTGAATAAAAAAGTGATTCACGTGAATGGACGTGAAGGGTAAAATATCCAATGACGGTAAAATCCAAAGATGCAGAATCCAAGAAAGTTAGTTAAATTTCCATTCGCACAAGTAAAATCCAAGGGAATCGCGTAATTGAAAGATGATCCAAAGTAATCCAAAAGGCAAAAATCCGTGGAATAATTCACAATTAGGTACAAAGAAAAGGGAAAGAATTCCAATATATTATTAAAAGAAAGATAAAATGTACGTAAAAAAAATTATACGGCTCGACTGTCGAGGCAAAGCTGAATTAAGGAAAATGCGTGAATATATATATATATATATATATATATATATATATATATATATATATATATATATATATTGTATTTGGTGTACGGAAAGTTGTTAGATGAGACAAGTCATTGGTACCGTCGGTTTCAAGCCCGATAATTAGGACCGTTTAAGATATCCATATCAAGCTCTCTTCATTCAATACAATATATATATATATATATATATATATATATATATATATATATATATATATATATATATATATATATACACTTGTGCCCGATATTATTCATACCCCTCGGATCTTTGAGATTTCTATAAGAATATTGCTCAAACCAGAAGGTAGACAATATTAAAGGGATTTCAAACAATAAATCAAGCATACGCATTTAATTTAAACTCAACAAATAAATAAATTATGCAAGTTTGAAACATTATACAAAGAAAAACAATAATGGCACTAGTTCAAAATTATTCATACCTCTCTTACTAATAGTCAATAGCATGCCTTTTATTCTTAATAACTGCCTGTAACCGTTTTGAATATTTATCAACAAGGTTTTTACAAGCATCAACACTGATTTTTGACCATTCTTCAATGCAGTAGTTCTCCAAATCCCTCAAATTTCTCGGTTTCCGCTTTTTAACCTCAGTTTTCATTATGTGCCAGAGGTTTTCGATAGGGTTCAGGTCGGGACTCTGGCTAGGCCATTCTAAAACATTAAATTGATTATTCTCAAACCATTTCTTGACTATTTTGGCAGTATGTTTTGGATCATTATCCTGTTGAAGGACCCAGTTTGGTCCTAAATGGAGCTTCTCCGCATCCTGTCTAATGTTTTTCTGGAGTATCTCCAAATATTGCTCCTTCTTCATGGTTCCATCTATCTTGACCAAACTACCTGGACCACTAGCCGAAAAGGAGCCCCAAAACATTAAGCTACCACCGCCATCTTTCACCGTGGGTATGGTGTTCTTTGGGTTGTAAGCTTCTCCTTTCTTCCTCCAAACGTAAGAAGCATCCATATGGCCAAACAATTCAATTTTTGTTTCGTCAGTCCACAAAATACTTGAGAAAACGGACTCTGGAGAATTCACATGGGTCCTAGCAAACTTTAGACGTGCTGCAAGGTGTTTTCCGGTGTGCAAGGGAGTCCTTCTTGGTCTTCTTCCTTTCAGACCATTTTCATGCAGAGTCCTTTGCAATGTTTGCCTTGATATTTTTATGCCAGAAGACTCCAGATTTTCTAAAATGTCCTTAGTAGTGGTGGTTGGATTTGCATTAACACTTCTTACAATATTCCTGGTGGCTCTAGCAGACAGTTTCCTTTTCCTTCCTCTACCAATCAAGTTGTTTGCTGTGTGGTGGCTCTGGAATTTTTTGATGATGCTCTGTACTGTTGCTGTAGGGACCTCAAATTTCTTGGAAATTGACTTGTAACCTAAACCATCCTTATGTGAATTCACAATTTTAGTCCTAAGATCATTACTAAGCTCTTTTTTCTTCCCCATTCTAATAATTTTTATTCTTTTATTGGTTTTCAGTTCATATCATTTTAATTTCTGAAAAATGCAAAAACCGAAATGAAATTAATCAAAGGTTGTATAAAAGCATTCAAAATAAGAATCAAACAGGAAACAAACAGTCAGAAACTCGATTAATACTGAAAAAGTAAGGGGGTATGATTATTTTTGAACATTGCAGATTTTATAAATAGCTGTATATTTCTTTTATTACAAGTATCCCGAGATTTTAAAATGACGAAAATGATCAGAAGAGGTGTATTAAGAATATGTATCAATATGGACGTAAACAATAAATTCTTACAAAGTTACACCTAATAAACTCAATTTTCAAGGGGGGGTATGAATAATATCGGGCACAAGTGTATATATGATAGTAGGAAGGCAGGCTCGAACCCGTACCGCGAAGGAGGAAAAAAACGGGAAAAACCTGACGTCTTTGCTGTTACGACTACCGCCAAACCGGCAGCGGCGTAGGTTTAAATTAAGGCCAGACAATCGAAAAGAGGGGATGATTTTCGAAAATATCGGTAAAAAAAGCGACCCATCCTTGTAGAAAAGTGTCCAGTTGAGGGTGAAGAAATTAATGTTTTTAGCCAAGTTTTTGGTATTTGTCATCTCAAGGGTTGAGCTTCAAAAGGATACTGATCTTGTGAAAATTTGTCGCCTCTGTCGGAAGTTTTAGGCAGACATGCAAACATACATACACTCATTTATATATTGGTAGCTCAAATTTTCGATCTAAACCGATTAAAAGCTTACCCTATATCTGAATACTCTTTATGTAAAATTTCAAATGTTTAGACCAGAAATTGTCTGAGTAATTTGGTAGAGACCGCAGAGGTCAAATTTTTAAAACTTTGACTGCTATTATGACCCCTTAACATTTATTGTTTTGGGTTCAAATTAAGTTATTAAGTTAGATCCATGTCCAAGGAACCTATATCTAAAATTTCAAGTGTTTAGACCTTAAATTGGCAGAGGAGTTTGGTAGAGTTCTCAAAGGTCAAATCGTTGAATCTTCACCTTTTAACAGCCAAATTTCTGACCGAAAACTGATTACAAAGATTTTCCCAAATCTCAGTACCCTGTATATCAAATTTCAAGTCTGCAGACTGAAAATTGACAGAGTAGGGAAATGTACACAGACAGACATACACACAGACAGACAGATAATTTCACTTTATATATATATATATATATATATATATATATATATATATATATATATATATGATTTTTAAATTTACAGGCACTAGTTTTTCACCCTTTCAAGAATCGCCAGTGTAGAGGTCACGATTATCGCCGGTCGAGGGATTCGAACCCGGTCTGGAAGCTATCTCTGACTCCATTAGCAACCGTGGCGAGACGGGGGGGGGGTGCTTCAAAAAGTAATGTCTCCTATTTTTATTCCGGCCGAACCGATCAGAGGGGATTGCGCATTTTATTATTATGATAACTGAATTCATATATTCATGGCTTGAAAGCATCATCTCTCTGTTGCAGATATTGACGGTGTGAAACTCTAAGAAAATAACCCCTGTTACGGACGTGCGTCATTGAATTCATGACAAAAGTGAATTAAGAATGGTGGTGACGATGTAGAAAAATATATTCTGTAGCACGAAAGGTCGCTCGTTTCAATGCTACCACGCCCGTCATCTTCTTTAACTTTTTCAGTTAAAAAAAGGAAGCATTCATTTTGGAATGACTCTCGTATGACAAAGCGCGCTCCAGACGCCCATGCACAGCCATCGTTCATCACTGGCAAAAGTGCATCGAGAGTGGTTGGGACTATGTAGAAAAATAAATTCTAGTTCACAAAAGGTCGCTCGTTTTAATGGTACCACTCCCGTCTTCGTCAGTTTAAAACCCTTTGAGTTAAAAATAAGAGGTTTTACTTTTGGAACTACCCTCGTGTTTCCCCCATTCCTGAATCATCAATGCAGTAAGTTATGGCGCCGCTGGTCATGGTATTCGTACTCCGCAACGACGCAATCTCAGTAGAGTAGAAAATGCTCAGCCAACATATTAATGTACTTAGCTGAATTAATTTGATATTGCAAGTGAACTAGAGGCTCTGAACTATTAGTACTAATACGCCTTACACCAAAACTGAACCTCTACCGCCTTACAGCGTTGAAACTGCACCTATGATTAAATTCTTCGTCTTTTCTTCGACGCACGTACTGCCTACCATCACTGCCCAGACTATTGAACTTGCTTTCCTCACTAAAAATCACTTTCGACCAATATGAAGAGTCATAATCGTCATTTCATCTGACGAAGTCATGACGGCGCTTTCTGTTCTTTACAGAAATCATTGGCTTGCGTCTTGCAACATAGCCTCGTAAATTAAATTTCTTCTATCTGTTCTTAACTGTTAAAGAGAAAACCTTTTTACAAGATTACACTGGGGAGCCGTTTCAAATCTGTTTTTGAGACTGCGGGTATTAATAGCATTGTCTTCCCTGGAAGAAGTTACTCTAAGACAACCAGATTTAGAAGCATTAAGAACTCTGCCGGTGTTTTGGTGCTTTTGCACGGCCATTCGTACTGTTTTCTCATCATATTTCAATCTCCGGCCGATTTCTCGATTGGATAAACCAGAAAGATGAAGATTAATGAGCTTCTGACGACCATTAAAAGTAAGTCGTAGCATATGGACTAAATCTTACGTTGATAACCTGGAACAACAAAAATTACGATTAGAGATGCTTTATTGTTTAAAAAGGTGGATATTTTAAGCTGGTTTTAAGCTCATTTGTTGCTGCGAAGTTTCTTTTTGCCTTCTCGATTTGAAGTTTATTTTTTAAATTGACGTGAACACTGGGATACTTCAAATAAAAGTCAAATATGAACAGATAAATTATAGAATAACAAGTGAGGTATATGCTGTTTAAACAGTTACATTCAATTTAGATTAAATATATATGTACTAGAGTTTTGCGCGTTAAAACGGGCAAAAGTTACAGCCTTAGAAAAAGTGATTTATGCTAAACTTCTTGAGTATTGATTAATCCTTATTAATTCATTATCAAATCAAATGCTCTAATGTCAGCTAAAAGAGGGAAAACGGTCCAAAGGGGGACAGAAAAAGAGATATGAGGACAACGAATCTAGGAAAACTCGTCCCCGGAAAACTCGTCTCCGGAAAACTCGTCTCCGGAAAACTCGTACCCGGAAAACTCGACCCAGGAAAACTCGACCAAGGAAAACTCGTCCCCTTTTGCTAGGTAGGAAAACTGGTCTCTTATTGAATAAATATCGATTGAAAACATTTTATGACCGTTCTTGAAGAAGATATTGTCTGTTAAAGATAATATCTTCATAACACACGTCCCATAATATTAAAAAAATATATTTTTACTTGTTTACTGTTGTTTTAAAAAAATTAAATTCATTTTTTTTAAGTTTTCGTTTTCTACCTAGCTTTGAAAGTTTTTGGTGTTTCAACTTATTTAAAAGAGTTTATTTAATTAAAAAAAAAGTAATGTCGAGTGTTACTTATGAACAAAAAATATCCGACATAAGAGGATCATGTCTTAGGAGTCTCGATAATTGCTCAAAAATAGAAAATTAAAGAAAATACCGAGGTAGATATAGTTTTAAAACGCGCCCCATCCTCCCAAAGAAAATACATTTATATATTTTTAAGTAATGTCCAAGATCACTGCTCGGAAAAAAATCAAGCTACCAGAAGTGGATATGGTTGATTATGTAACGAAACTGAATGGAAGACATGAAAAACGAAACCATATATTTATTAAAAAAATATGTTAGTTTTTAACATTTCTTGTGTTATTACGAAACAAACAAACAAACAAACAAACAAACAAAAAGAAAACACTTTTTATTATCAAATAATAAAACAAATATTTTATTTAGAAAAATTGGTACTTCACGGGAAATGTAGACCCTGCATAAATGGTGTTTTTATTTAATGATTGCTCCTCCAAAGCGCATGCGCAAAAGGTTTTCTTTGGTTTATTTAATCACGAAAACTTTTTGAAGGTACTATTTGAGGCCAAAAAAGAAGGGGGGGGGGGCAAAAGCATTATTTGAATATGTATGAAAAAATAATTTAACAAAAAAATAATATTTGGTGGAGAAAATAATAAAAAAAATTAAAATAAAATGAAATAAAAATAAAATAAAAACAAGCACTAAATAAAAGTATGAATCAAATTCACACAAAGAGAAAAAAATTTTTTTAAAATAAAATCAATATACACGTGATTAAAAATAAAGTCACGAATAAAGTGAAAGAAAATGCTTTGAGGGAGCAATCATTAAATAAAAACACCATTTATGCAGGGTCCACGTTCCCCGTGAATTACCGAAAAAATTAATTTAGTTTTAACACATTTTTTATTTACGAAACAACACTTCTGCAGCATGCGCACGACAGCCATCTTTTCTTGGCGCGTTTCAATAAATTGTCGCTATGTGGCGCGTCTCTGTCAAAAAACATTTCAATTATTAATTTTTTGTTGACCTTTCAAAGTTGCTTTAATTCAAAAAGATGTTTCATTTAATTATTTATTTGTTCGAAAAAAAAAAGAAGCTATTTTACTTTATAAAAATCTAATGTTATTTTTATTACAAAATTGTTTTATCAAAATTATATTTCTTTACGCAGACTTTTAAATAAATGTTTTTACAATTATACATTGATACATTTTGATACAATAGATGTTTTACAATTATATATTGATACATTTTGATACAATAAATGTTTTACAATTATATATTGATACATTTTTATACAATAAATGTTTTGGTTTTCAAATATTTTTCTGTTCGGAAAAAAATCTCAATTGTTACTTATTTGCTGCGGTATTTGACCAAGAAGAAATTGGAGTTATCGCCCCCTAACAATAACCGCCGTCTGCATATTGCACAAGTGCCCCCGAAATGACTTTTAAACGATACTCTCCCCTACCAATGTTAAGAATGGCTTTCGAAATTATAACGTTATTATTTCAGCGCGGTACCAAAATTACATAAGACCGTGTTTTCTTTTTTGTTATTTTGTAATAATACAAAAATTATGACTTTTGAAACACTGAATTAATTCTTTGTTTTCTTTCTTTTATTTTTGCTTCGTAATGACACAAAAAGTGTTAAAACTAGAGTATTTTTTAAATAAATATTTGGTTTTGTTTTTCGTGTGTTGACTCCGTGATCAAGTTTATTTTTTTAAAGCAAGAGCTAAAAATATTTTTAAAAAAATATTATGGGGTTGCATAGTCTCTTTTAAAAACAATATCTCCTTCAAGAACGGTAATAAAATGTGTTTTCAATCGATATTTATTCAATAAGGGACGAGTTTTCCTACCTAGCAAAAAGGGGGGGGGGGAGTTTTCCAGGTACGAGTTTTCCGGGTACGGGTTTTCCGGGCACGAGTTTTCCGGGCACCATATATATATATATATATATATATATATATATATATATATATATATATATGGTGCCCGGAAATATATATATATATATATATATATATATATATATATATGTGTGTGTGTGTGTGTGTGTGTGTGTGTATGTGTGTGTGTGTGTGTGTGTGTTTGTGCGTATTAAATTTCTTATCATTTCGTTCTTGCTGGAAATAGAGGACATTCACCCACTATCTCATATTTTTCAACTGAGAGATCTGTTTAAGTTACTAACTGTTCTTTTAATTGTAATTGTTAGCATCTCTCTAGCACTTGGTTCACCGGGTATATTTACCACATAGTTTTTTAAAATTCTTTTTCATGAGTCCAGTGGCTTTTAAAATTACTGAAATAGAAGAAATCTACTTTTGTTTTTTGTTTTTTCATCTCGTACATAAAACCTTGACACTCAATCATTTTTCATATAGACGTGTGTATGTGTGTGCATGTGTGCATGCGTGTAGATAGTAATGGTGAAATATCGTATGAAAATGACTAAAAATTTTTTCCATATGAAAGAACCCATTATTTAGTCAACATGAATTTTAGGTGTACATATACTTTTTTCTTGTACGATATTTGGCCCATATGTAAATAATTTTCCTAATTACAATATAAGCTAGATTGCGTGTGTATAAATCTGTAAATTCGTCAGTGTTATTATCAGCCATGTTATTGTGAGTGTGTATGTGCGCATGGCTGCTCACATTTCATTCTGCTTGCAGCTGCGCATGCGTGAGTTATTAGCTTTAAATTACTGAAATTAATTTCTTCAATTATTAATATGATTCATGTTCAAACGAAACGGATCTTATTTCATCCTATTATCCCCCCTTCCCATCGCACAGGGAATGCAACCATTTAATCCTCGACCGAATTAACGAAAAGGCAATATAAACAAGACAAACAATGGCGGAAAACTTAGAAAACGGCCTTCGATCTGTATTGGAATGGGGCCGTAAATGGATGGTAATAGTAAATGCTACTAAGACTAAATTTTTGCTAGTTAATTATTACAAGCAACCTTTTTAACCAACGATTGCCATGACATATAATACCACAGATGAGAGCTCATCGCTCAAATTTCTTGGCCTTAACATCAACAGATAACATGAATTGGAACAAATACATTGAGGACATTGTTAAAGCTGCTGCTGCAATAACGGTGGGCCCCCTCTACCGTGCTAGAAGATTACTCATACCAGAGAGTATCCTATATTTTTTACAAAGTCACCAGTCGCCCATGCACGGACTATTGTTGCACCATCTGGGCACGTGCATTTACCACTAGTGTCTCCCTTTTAGACAGGGTGTCCCCCCCCCAAATCTCAAACCTAATATGTCTCACGCTATCTGTCAAGCTCCAGCCTCTGTCCCATCGCAGCAATGTAGTATCCGTGTGTCTGTTTTACAAGTACTTTAATGGAATGTGTTTTGATGAACCCGTAGCGCTTATGCCCCCATGAAGTACATGCTTCCGAATGACATGATGAGCAGCAAAATCTCAACCCTTCACTGTTGAGGTTCCTAGATGCCGGAGAGCCTTCTGCTGTAATAGTCTCTTCCACAGACTTTGGAATTCCCTCCCTATTTCTTGTTTCCTGACTGTACTGACACGCAGTAGTTTAAATGTCACGGGAAGAGACATCTCGCGGCCATACACTCTGTATAATGCTTTGTAAACACGATCCTCGTTAATAGTCCATTACGTCTAAGTGGCAATACTGTTTGCTTAAGATGAAAAAGTAAAGAAGAAAAAAAGACGAACATATCAAACGTAATAATCTACATTTTACATCTAGAAGTACAATTTAGACCGGAAGTAAAAATGCTGCTTCTTTGACGGATAAAAGCTACATGCAATTATAGTATTTACTAGCAAGACCCGCGGAAATTCCACGGAATGAGAAATATATTGAATCAAAAAATGTGTTTTGATGAAGCCGATGTTTTTCTGAATAGCGCAAAAATTATTTTTTTTTTTGGGGGGGGGGCAGAAAAACCAATAACACGTAGCAAATATGAGTTTATTAATATTTTTATAAAACTAGTGTCGATTGTATTTTAAATGTACAACTGAATCAAATGAGACCAATTAATGAATACTAATAAATATTCATAAAATAATATTGTGCTACATAGTTCAATACAAATAATAAAATCACATTGTAACAAACAACCTTTACTCCTTCAGTCCAGTACTTCTTGGTTAACAATATCCTTTTTTTTGACATATTTCTTTCGGATGTTCCCTTTTTAACGTAACCTTTCGCTGACATTTTTTTGGTGAAGAACCGCTGCACGTCAAAATTACCATTAGTTCCTTTTTTTTTTTTTACATCATTACAACATTTATCATATAATGATATTCGAAAATGAGGCTACATCAAAATGAGGCTGCATCAAAGGGAGGCTACTCTCTTATACTTATCCAGGGTTGCCAGATTGGCCGTTTGAAGGCCAGAATTCGTGATTTTTTTAAATACCAGTTTGCCCTTTAAAAATTGTATTTGCCGATTTTAAAAGCGTAACGTACAAACTTATTAAGAAAGGAACAGGCAGAATATGTTATAGATTGGTCACTGTTTTATTTTTCAATAAACTACAACGTAGTGATGCGGACACAAGCTACAGGTTCAGCTTTCTCTCGAGTTTGGTTTGATCTGTTAATCCGACTGCAGACCAGTCATTTTGACTCTCAGATATGTCTTTCTTTAAAATAAATATTCGACCTTTTTATATCAGTTCAGAAATGTATGGTTGGCTGACTTTTAATTAAACTGCACCTGAATGCTCTCAAGTTGTTTACGCCCAGGTTAGCGAGACTTAATTGGAATCGGAATCAGGGATCGGAATCATTTGTAGTATCAGAATCGGTATAGGAATCGGAAAAAATTGTGCCTATTTTCCGATACCAAAAACGAGTCCTTTAATTATCTGTTTTTATTTGATTTTGTTTAAAACAAACCCCCCCACTGCTGGTATTAATAATAAAATAATAAATATTTATGGACCAGTAAAACTCCCCGGAAAATTCATCCCCAGAAACCTCGTCCATATAAAACCCGTACCCGGAAAACCCGTCAATTTTTGCTAGATAGGAAAACTGATCCATTATTGAATAAATATAGATTAAAAACACATTTTATGACCGCTTTGGAAGGAGATATTGTTTCTAAAGGCGACTACGCACCCCCATAATATTTTTTTAAAATTATTTTTACTTGTTTACTCTTGTTTTTTAAAAAATAAACTTGGTCATTGAGTAACGGAGTTACAGAGTCAAGACACGCAAAACGAAACCATATATTTATTTTAAAAATACTTTAGTTTTAACACTTTTTGTGTTATTACGAAACAACAAGAAAGAAAGAAAAAAAGAAAGAAAGAAAAGACATCGCGAAAGCAAATATTTTATGCAGAAGAATGAATTTAGTTTAAACAATTCTTGTGTTATTACGAAACAAAAACAGAACATACTTCTCGTATCATCAAATATTAAACTATTATATGAAATGATTTATTAAATTATGTTAGTATTAAAACTAAATTAAGTATCTTGAATAAAATGTTTGTTTTGCTATTTGATAATATACGAAATCTTTTTGTTTAAAACTCATTTGGGGGTACTTCTGCAGAATGCAGACGGCAGCTATTGTTAGGGAGTGATAACTTCAATTTCTTTGGTCAAATAACGCTTTTTTTTTTCGAACAAATAAATAATTTAAATGAAATATTTTTTTTGAATTAAAGCAATTTTGAAGGGTCAATAACAAATTGATAATTTAAATGTTTTTTGACCGAAAAGGGCCACCTGGCGACAGTTTAGTGAAACGCACTAAGAAAAGATGGCCGTCGTTGCATACTGCGAAGTGCCTTTTGTTGTTTCGTGAACACAAAAAGTGTTAGAACTAAATTAATTTTTCTAAATAAAATATTTGTTTTATTATTTGATAATACAAGAAGACGTGTTAAAAACTAAAGTAATTTTTAAAAATAAGTACATGGTTTCGTTTTTTATGTCTTCCATTCGGTTTCTTTACATAATCAAGCGTATCCACTTTCGGTAGCTTGATTTTTTACGAGCAGTGATCTTGGACATTACCTAAAAATATACAAATTTATTTTCTTATGGAGGGGCGGCTCGTTTTAAAACTATATCTACCTCACTATTTTCTTTAATTTTCTATTTTGGAGTGATTATCGAGAATCCTAAGACATGATAATCTCATGTCGGACATTTTCGTTCAAAATTAAAAGTCGACATTACTTGTTTTTTTTTTAACTAAATAAACACTTTAAAATAAGTTGAACTACGAAAAACTTACAATGCTAGGCAGAAAACGAACACTTAGAAAAATCAATTTTATTTTTTTTAAACAACAGTAAACAAGTAAAAATATTAAAAAAAATATTATGGGATGTATATTCTCTTTTAAAAACAAGATCTCCTCCAAGAACGGCCATAAAATGTGTTTTCAATCGATATTTATCCAATAATGGACCATTTTTCCTACCTAGCAAAAATGAACGAGTTTTCCGGTACGAGTTTTCGGGGACGAATTTTCCTACATTCAAAATCCATAGATCATCTCCACAAATGAGTTTTTTTTACGTTTGAGAAAATATATGCACATTTAACATGTGCTTTTACAGTAATCGGGGGAAAATAACAACTTTACAATAAAGTGATTTATCACGAATTGGTATCGGTAATTGTATCGGAATAGAGAAAAATATTGCCATAATATATATATAATATATATATATATATTTATATATATATATATATATATATATATATATATATAAATATATATAATAGAAATAGAAATATATGCTGAGAAACAATAGAGAATCGGCTATTTCATGCGAGAACTTCTTTAGTAAACTAAAGATATAATTAATCAAATTTCTAAGTCTTTCAATTATAGTAGAAAACTGCTTAAGCAAACGACAAAAAAAGGTTTTGAAGGAAATAGCATCGAAAATATTATTACAACCGGATACGATATATAGGAAAGACTATTTCATTCAATGGTACGATTATATTCTGGATATAATCAACAATAAATGATATAAGCCACCTGTGGAAGGTATAAAAAAGAAACCTAGAAATGTTTGTGTAGTTTTGTATGAAAATAAAGGTTTTGATGATATATATTTACCTAAAATATTAAATAAACAAAAAAAAACATACAATTAATACCAAATGAGCTACAGACAAAAGATCAAAAACCAATAGTTTCATATAAACTAGGGCCAACGATACGTAATAAGGTTTTCAATTATCAAAAAAAAAAAAAAATAAATAAATAAAATAAATAAATTTAAAAAAAAAACGGTAGAACATATTAATATAAATGATAATATTATAAATATTCCAGTATGTGAATATAATTCCTCTCCTTTCTGTAATAATGAGATAAAAATGTAATTACAGGAAATCTAAAAATAGGAAAAAAGTCTAAATTTAGAAAACTCCTTAGTAAGGTCCTAATTACAGACCTTACTAAGTAGTCCTAATTATGGACCTTAAAATTTAGAAAATTCCTTAGTAAGGTCCTAATTATTACCTAAATTACACTAAATGCGTTAAAGAAGTAACTAAAGCATAAGAAGGTTTTATTATGTTTATGGTAAATAAATATAAATTAGTCTACGTTTGATGCATGGAAAAATAATGTACTTGAATGCGTAAATAAAAAGGTTGAGCGCACAAGAAAATTTAAAAAACCTAGAAAACTAATCCTCTTCTTAAAAATTCAGAAATACTGAAAGAACTTGAAATACTTCAAGACAAGTTTGTAATAGTTACTATTGATAAAGCGGCAAACAATTTATATGTAAAAAATATTATATACAACGTTTGTTGATAGAAGTAGGACTTATAGGAAACGATTCGGATACTTATAAAGTAAGTAATAATAATTTAGATAGCATTATTTTGAATAATAGTATTATTAATGAAAAAGTAGGATTAAAGTTAGAAGAAAAACCAAAAATCTTCCATGTATGTATTGGATACCTAAAATGCACAAAAATCCAGTTAGTACTAGGTTTATTGTAGGTTCAAAAACATGCATTACTAAACCTTTAAGTAAAGCTATATATAAAGTGTTTAAATTAATTATAAATCAAATAATTTCCACCAGAAATAGAAAATTCTATAATAATATAAATCTATTTTGGGTAGTAAATAATTGACAACCAGTAAAAGAATAATTATATAACATAAATTCCAGAATAAAAACAAAATCTATAGTGATTTATGATTTTAATACGCTATATACTAAAATTCCACATGAAAAACTTGTAAAAGAAGTAAATCATACTGTAGATTTAGCTTTCTGGTGTAAAAATAAAAACAGCAAAATAGTGTTTCTAAAGATATTTGAAAAATACTTATAAGTCATCTTATTAAAGAATATAATTTTCAAATAGGAAATAAAATATTACTCCAAACAAAGGGATTGGATCCTGCACCATTTTGGACAAATCTGTATTTACATAAACTCGAGTATATGCATATAGGTCATCACAAATAAAAAATAATATATCTAAAACATATAATTTTCATGGGTGTATGAGATTTATAGATGATCTTATATGTATAAACGATGATAAAATGATGAAATGTTATCCAACATACACTATTACCGATTAGTACACTACCATCTTACATTCTATAACCCCTATCCTCGAGTGGTCTTTGGAACTTGGTTAGTGGTGATGGCCTTATAAAAAATACTAGCCATAAAACTAAAAGTAATTACCATTAGCATAGTTGTTTTTCTTGTATGAATCATCTGTGAACACAGTGGGTGACACGACGTTGCCTAGGATTGAATGACAGTCAATGGATCTTTTAAACTGCCATATGTTTATTAATATCGATATCGATGAAATCGCACATTTTCCAATCGAATCAAATGATTACCTGCTCTAGTTGGCAACCTATTGCTGTGCACCAGGAGAAAACTTACATGTCTGTCGTAGTGACTTATTTAACGATAAATTGGAATCCATATTGCACTGTAGAGAACCTTCTATGAATGTTCTAAAATTATTTATATACATATATATTTGTATATATATATATATATATATATATATATATATATATATAATGGTTTCAATCAAAGTATACAATGCAATAGTCAAGTTCCATACTTCAATTGTACTCTAAACAGAAACATTCATTCCGAACGCGCCCATGTTATATGAGAGAGCTTACTGTAGCTTTTATATGTCGAGTCTTTCTGCTTGTGTTTTAATAAAACTTTTCAAATACACTTTCGAAAAAAATAAGCATCTTATGTATCCAAAGGAATTATAATTGAATTGGGAACACAGACGACAACAGGCTACATTTTTGGATTTAGATATAAAAATTGAGGATGGGATTTTTCTTTATAAAATATTTGACAAAAGAAACTCTTTCCCCTTTCAAATATTTCGTATGCCACATAAAGATAGTACCTGCCCTGTTTTTACGTTTTATGGAACCATTATGTCAAGAGCTTTTTAGAATAGCTCGCGTTCCTTTAAAATTAATAGATTTTATACCACCAGTTTCTAACTTAGTAATAAGGATGACAAAACAAGGGGAGATAAAACTAAAATATTTAAACAGTTAAATAAAGCATTTGTTCGTTATCCTGATGCTTTTGAATCGTATAAAATTAACCAGACTATCTTAATAAAGGAAATTCAAAACTATATTAGTAATGTATAAAATATATTATATAAAAAATGTATATATTTGTAAATATTTTTAACCTTTATATATTTTTAATTTTAAATAAATAAGAATGTTAATATACAAAATACTAATCCTAGTAGGGGTGATAAGTAGTCAAATGGATTAATCCTAATCTTATAAATACAAGATTGGTAAATTTAAACAAATATCCATTTTGAATTTGGAAACAGATGAATCTCACAGGTAAGGAATTCATTTTTATAACATAAATAGGCTAGCCAAATTAATTGAGACTAGCAAACTAGATCTAAGATCTGTAACATTTTTCTTCTTAAGATTATGGGAAGTGGTGTTTGGAGGTACTGTTGGGATCCACGATTTAATATACTGTTTTGTTTTTAAATCCCCAAAACAGTGTTTCATGGTAAACAACTGATGATCCCTTAAGATTAACATTAGTACTGTAGTGAATTCGAGAGAGCAAGTTGATGCAGTAATTGCAGGTTATCAAATGACTTACTGACTAAATAGTTTTCTAACGAATGATAAAAAATACAGAAATTAATTACGTTTTTTTATATAGTTTTAAAGGTTAAGAAACTTTCAAGACTATATGCATATGTTTTTTTTTTCACACACACACACGCATATATATATATATATATATATATATATATATATATAAGCTGGTCTAGCCTTAATTTAAAAAAATGTCGTTTCTGGTTTGGCAGTGGTCGTAACAGCATAAACGTTAGGTTTTACCCCGTTCTTTTCCTCCTTTGCGGTACGGGTTCGAGCCTGCATTCCTACTACCACTTTTTTTTTCTCAACATACACATCCAAACACCCGGGCAACGCCGGGAGCCCATGCTAGTATATATATATAAGTGAAAGTGTCTGTGTGTGTATCTGTGTATCTGTCTGTCTGTGTACATTTCCCTACGCAATAACTCTGTCAATTTTTAGTCTACACACTCGAAATTTGATATACAGGTTACTAAGATTTGGGAAAATCGGTTATCTGTTTTTAATCATAAATTTGACGATTAAGGGGTCAAAGTTCAACGATTTGATCTTTGAGAACTCTACCAAACTCCTCCAACAATTTTGGGTCTACGCAAATTTTAGATATAGGTTCCTTGGACATGGATGTAACTTAATAACTTTATTTGAGCCCAAAAAATAAATGTTAAGGGGTCATAATAGGGGTCAAAGTTAAAAAAAATTGACCTTTGCGGTCTCTTTCAAATTACTCAGACAATTTCTGGTCTAAATATTTGAAATCTTACATAAAGGATATTCAGAGATAGGGCAAGCTTTTTCATCAGTTTGGGTCGAAAATTTTTAGTTATCAATATATAAATGTATGTATGCATGTCTGTTTGCATGTCTGCCTTAAACTTTCAATAGAGGCGACGGATGTTTACCAAGATCAGTATCGTTTTAAAGTTCGACCTTTCATAAGACAAATATCGAAAAATTGGCTAAAAACATTAATATCTTCGCTTTCAACTAGGCACTTTTCTAAAGGGGGGGGGGTGTCACATTTTTCGCCGATATTTTTGAAAATGTTATGATTGACGTTCATCTTCGTCGCCAACTGTTTTGTTTGCAGCTTAAACCAAATAACGTATAAGACAATACAAATGAAGATTCAACAAACAAAGCTAGATCAATAAGAAGTGTATTAGAAAAAGTATATTTACAGTATATTTACATAATGGTTGTCAAGTAAGGGAGTCTTGCTGGAGAACATATCTGCTCTCGGCTCGGCCTTCGGTGGCTTCTGGTTAACACACACTCAGACTAACCGAGTCTTGCTATTTATGTGTAATATTATCCACACATGTAAATGAATGGGTACACCCACAACACCCTCCTCCCAAGATTTGAAGTCACACAGATTTCAATATCTTTTTCTCTTAGGATTTAACATTAATGGTTCATTAAAGAAAGTTATCCTCTCCTTTAGATTGTCTAACCTTAATTTAAAAAAAATGTCGCTTCCGGTTTGGCGGTGGTCGTAACAGCATGAATGTTAGGTTTTACCCCGTTCTTTTCCTCCTTTGCGTTCGAGCCTGTCTTCCTACTACCACTTTTTTTTTGCTCCACATACACATCTAAACACCCGAGCAACGTCGGGCTGAAATGCTAGTACATATATATATATATATATATATATATATATATATATATATATATATATATATATATATAAAGAATATTTAAAATTAGAATAAAAGTAATTATGTCAGCTCCTTAAAGAAACTTGTTTCTTATCGTTGAGCACTTTCAGTTGAATTAAGTCGGTCAACTTAGCTCCTATGCAAAAATCATCATATAACGGTTAGATCACCGTGACTAACGTACAGAACATTTAAAAATTAAATGTTTAAATTCAACGTTATTTCTCGCGGTTAATGGTAGCCGATTGGATATGGTCTTTGCTAATCGAGCTAGAGATGGCTTGTGTTGCCGGGTTCGAATCTGTTGACTGATGTTAATCATGACACCCTGCACTGAAGATTCCCGAAAGGATGAAATACTAGTGCCTGTAGGCATTTAATTATTATAGTAAAATATAATTAGACTATAACCTTGATAGGAAGCCAGTGTGAAAAGTAGAGATAGGACTATAAAACTTTATTTCTGTTATACTCACTCTCTTTCTCTATTCGTTTGACCGTTCATCGTAACACTAGCCATTATCACAGCACTAGCTGAAAGCCAGGCATATAAAATCAACAGTACGTTCTTTGATATTTGACTTTTGCGTTTCAAACTTTAATTACAGTCATTATATAAAAATAATTTTATAAAATCAACATTAGGTTCTCTACAGTGCAATGTAGACTACAGTGTATTGTGGACTAAGTCGCTGCGAAAAGGCATGTGAAGTTTCCTTCCAGTGCACCGCAACGGGTCTCCAACTAGAGCAGGCAATCAATCGATTTTATTGAAAACCGATTTCAATGACAATGAAAATATGAGAATGTGAAACATTCGTTGATCTTCATCCAATCTGTCGGATCTCTCTGGCAGTAATTTTCTTTCACAACAAAAAAGTTATAATTGCGAATTGGGGAAAAACACAAACAGACATGAACAAAACAAAAGCAATGATAATTTCATAAATATTGGCAAACCAGAACAGTAACCTATTCAAAGTTACAGGAGACGTTTTATGCTTTAGTTTTAGGATTAAAGAAAAATGTTCAGTTAACGTCAAATCTCTTACTTGATTGCCAAGCAATTTTGCTTGTCATTAGTTTTATAATTAAAGATGACTTTAATAATGAATATTTTCGTGTTCAGTATTAGATACGAATATACGAATCCAAGTAAAAAAGAAACAAAACAAAATACCGAAAAATAAAAGCATAAGATACGGTTTAAAAAACTTAATGACGAATTTGTTCGAAAATAGTATGCTGAGAGAATTCGGACAACGAATCATATATCCCGGTGATGAAACGTAACTTAGCCATGAGAGAGGAAGGGGACGTCGAAGTTATTAACGGGATTCTGAGGGTTCAGTTTGCGAATGAAGTAGCATAGTGGAAAGTTTAACAGAAATTAGTAGTAAGCGAATAGATAGAGTGCTCGCGTTGGATAGGAGGACTGACGAAGATAAATTATAAGAAAATAAATTGACAAATAGTCACTCAACATACCCCGTGCTAAGAATCGGAAGAGTCCCATTTTGTCTTTTTTTTTTAAATTAAGACTTTAATAATCCGTAAAGTTATAAAAAAATGGAAATATTTAGTATTCTCAGTTGGGAGTTGGACATCATTCATATACAAGAATGTAAATATGTTCAAGTTAAATGTTCAATTCTAAAGTTCTGTTTAAAACCGAATAAGCTATTTGACATTTTGATATTTTTATATTTTGATATTTTGTAACTGCCTCGAAATTGAAGAACTTTTGCTTTTACATATAAGATAATATTGGCGGTGAACTAAGGTCCCAGGGAACCCCTTTTAGTCAAAATGGAGGGTCGCCACTTTTCTTGCTAAGACGACCCTGCGATTAAACAAAAATAACAAAAAAACATTCCTTGTCCACACTTCGAACGCGTGTCCGTCTTTCTCATCTATTTAATGTACGTTTTTCAACTGTGAGCTGGTCTGCACGTAAGCAGTCACACCACGAACTGCTTACGTGAATTCACCAGCAATGTCCTCCAGTATTTCCGTAATGAAGTGTTTCTGGTTTATTTTACTACTTTTACAGATCGCTGGAAAATGATTGGATCACTCTACCGCTCCAGCAGGTATCTCATTGCGATGTAATCCTTTATCTGTATAAAAGAAAGGTACGCCTTAAAATGGGCAGGAACTGCTCGGCGAGCCATATCCAATATTGATAGAGTTCAATACCGGCTTCGAAACCTAGTAGGTGATGCCCTTTTCTCTTCTCTGTAACCTCTTTCCCACAGACGTTGCGAGTCTGTTTCTGCTCTATCGCTATTTTCATGGCAAGTGCTCGACTAAACTCCAATCTATGGTTCTCCCTTGCCAAACTTTCACAAAAAAATACTCGACTAGCTACAACCACTATAAGCGATTTCATCCACTTTCTATCTGTACCTAAATCTAAATGCAGATTCCATGAACAAAGCTTTTTTCCCCGAACATGCTAACTCGTATAAACCAGCATGTTCCATCGAAGATCAGACAAGGGAGGATGGGGTTTGGTAGTTTCCCTCCTTCTGCAGCCTTGGACTCTGCTATCGGCCAGCATTTGGCTGACAACCCGTGCTGTGCCGATATATATAAAATAGAATGGTTCGAGGTGCTACATAGAGCGGACTCCAGAAACCATTTAAAGATTTTGGAGTCTGTCTCTATTGCGGTGCGGAAACCTTCTTTGTGTCGGCAAAAGGAAACAGTAAACGCATTGTTTCTCTTTAGGGAACTTTGAATCTTTTCTCCCGTTTTTTTCCTCATTGTGCCAATATTTTAATCGTTTTTAAACGGTAATAAACTTAATTTTAGTTGTCCCCGTACTTCTGGCACATTCAATAGTTCCACATTAGAACTCTTTAAAGTTTCGACATAATATTATTTTTTAAGCTATCGATTTTCTCCTGATGAGATGATAGCCGAAAGAGCTCTTGAGAAACTTCCGCCTATTTTATTTAAAACTATATAGAAATTCTGTACCTCCAAACATGTATATATATATATATATATATATATATATATATATATATATATATATATATATATGTATGTTTCAATTTGTTGACATATTTCTGTACGCGTATTCATCCATCCAAACAAAGATTTTACTCGTTATAAGCCACTTTTAGTGTATGATTAGTATATTCTGTTAATTTCAATGTTATGTGACAAGTAGTTTAAGTTTATCGGTCAAATATTTTTACAGAGATACACAGACATACATCTACTGTTTTATTTATATAGATGAAATGTTGCTCGACTCTCTCTACTCTATCATTATTTTCATGTTAAGTACTCGACTGAGATTCGATCTCTGTTTCTCCTGTAAAACATTCGCAGCAACAACTCGCCTAAGTACAATCTCTATTGGTGCCTAAAAGCAACCGGAACTTCTATGAGCAAAGAACTTCTCATCTGTGAAACAAAATGCCACGGGTTTGCTTCTCAACTGACTATACATGGTTTCAAAGATTTGTCGAGCTCTCCTCTCAAATGATTAAATTCTACTCATTTCTGCACTCGCGTCCAAACTTTTCACATTGTTGTTCATCGTTCAACTGCCATAAGCGCTAACCCATTACTAAAAATGGACCCAAATTTATTAACCAATTAAATTTTTTCTTTATAACGTACTATTTCTTTGCAGACTGGTAATCATCGAGACAAACACATTTGTATAATAAACAAAAAAGTGTATTAGCCAAAGTATATTACAGAAGTATACGTCATGATTTTGGGACCATAACTGCCACGAATTGCTACCAAATAACGTGTTAGAGGTACAAAGTGCCTTCAATAAGTTTCCAGACTTTTTCATATGGGCACTTTTATTTATAGTACACACATGAAACTCTAAGCCCCTTCGAAGTAATCTCCATGCATGGAATTTCGATAAATTGATAAATATTGACAAAATAGAATTATCTCCACTAGAACGTAAATATATTACAAATGATAATTGAGATGAAAGTTAAAGAAATTTAAATAAAACACTTAGATAATGATAAGAATTGAAAAGTTAAATTTAAAACTTAAATTATTGACATAATCACTATGGAACAAAGATAAATTTTAATTAATACTATTTAAAGTAACTTTTTAATTGCAGTTCCTTCTGGAGAAATAAGATGTCAAGCAAAAATTCATTAGTAGATCGTAACATGTAAACAAAGTTTATACGAAACTATCATAAATTGAGGAAAAAATAGTGGAACATCTAATTAGAAACTAGAATTTTAAAGAGTGTAGATAAGTATTTGAGAAATGAACTAATTAAATAAATTGGGTAAGAAAAATAATGATTAAAATTAAAAAAAACATACAAAAGATGATAAAAACATACAATATATATAATCATCCACATACAGTAGTTTCGTGGTATCAAAACTCAACAGTGCGTCTTGACTAGCACGTTTCTACTAGGTGCGGATTGAACCTACGCCATCGCGTTGATAGTCGGCAGTTCTAATCACTGGACCACGGATCGGTGCTCATCAAATGTCTATTAAATAAACAGTCGCCCATCGCATTTACAGTGCTCGTGCTGCTAGTTTGCTTACAAACAAACACCGAGCCTCGTTTATATATATGTATATATATTATGTTTTTTATAACACACACACACACACACACACACACACACACACACACACACACACACACACACACACACACGTATATATATAGGTCCTTCAGCTATAATATAAACAAACACTAACATTTATGAAGAATTCTTGATAAAATTATTTTTATAAAAAAAGATTTCTTGAGTGCCATCAGCTATAATCCAAACCGAAACCAAAACTTATGAAGAATTCTTGGTAAAATTGTTTATTACAAAAAAAAAAAAAATGGAAGGTCATAACAGATAAACGACAGACACTTGAAAGAAAAACGATGTGAGCGTGACACACAAAATAACACACACGCTATCGCATTAATATATAGATGATGGTAAACAGAATTAAGAGGGATTTTTGCGATGAAATGCTTAATAAAATTTCATTTGCGTAATAGTGTTGCGTCAATAGTGTACATTTAATGTGTAATATTTAAAAAATAATCAAATTGTTTAAAGGGGTTATTTGAGGAGACGGTTAAAAAGGAAAATATCGGAGGAGGCACAATATACAGATACTAATAACGACTTGATTTTGTTCATAATGCAACAAGAATTACCTTGGACACATGGTAGAACTTGACTTACATATGGTAGAACTTGACTTGCATAATGACTACTACTGTTGATCTATGGAAAACTTGTGATGCAACAAATAGTCAATGACTTTGGTTTAAAAATCCATTGTAATAGTTAAGATATTATACGGCTCAAAACAAGGCACATTTCTACTGAAACTACAGAAACAGTATAAGTAGAGAGTCGAGAAGCGAAATGTCTGTCTGCTTTACATCCGAATAACTTCATATTAGTACAGTCGAAGAAGCAGGAAACAGGGAAAGGATTCCAAAGTGTAGCAGCTTTAGGGGGGAAAACTATTAAAATAGAAAACTTTCCAGCATCTGGATGGGGGGGCTATACGGTGAAAGGATGCAATTTTACTGCTTGCCGGATAATCTGGAGGTAATTAGGTCGAGATGGGCACAAGTGAAGCAAGTTGTTCGGGTAGGGTGGGGGGAACAGTGCATTAAATACTGGTACAAAAAGTACGAGGGCGCAACATTGCGTCGATGGGTCATAGGTTTATCAAAATCTCCTTCGAATCTATGAATTCACGATTTAAACGTTCTGGGGAAACTGAGAGATGAAACAAGTGACCTAGATGTCCCTGAATGACCTTGATCCTCTTTATTCATTCAAAGGCTCGAATATAGATATTTATAGCAGCTATAAATTCACCGCGTTATTTAATCGTACTATGTTAATTGTCAGAACAGGTTTCTTTGCTGTACAAAAACAATGCAAACTTTCGAGATTCACACGCAGGGTGGGGCTGGACTACACGGTAAATGCATAAGTAATAGCGTCAGATCATTTTCTGTTCTGAAATAAAGTATCTTGAAATGTATCGTTATTTCGAAATAAGAAACCGATTCAAATTGTTTATTATCCAATAATAACCATATGAAGGCATAAAACAACATGTGTGCTGTGTAGTTTTCGTTTGACAAACAGAAAAACTGGCACTTCTGCATTTTAGTTTCCTTTAGTTTTTTTTTCGGACAAGAGGAGACAATCACGAAATTTATATAACTTTTACAAAATCAAAGCAAACACATTTCTACAGTACAAGAGCGACAACAGAATGCATTAATTAGCGAAATATTTATTGAATTAAACGACTTTTTCGTTATAATTGAGAAATCCGATAACTGAAAAATTGAGTCTTCATTTAAAAAATACAATGATAAATACTTACTTATATCAATTTCAACTAAAAGAAATGCTGTTAGGTGTTAGTAACTGGACCTATTCGGGGACGATAGGTGGCATGTTAGTCATGGTAGTCGTTTTTAAATGCCCTGTAGTAGAATGCGTGTCCAAAAATAACACGTACATCGGCATGATTAGATCCAGTATCTCTCGCTGACTAACTTGCCACCTATCTTCCCCGAATAGATCCATTTACCAACACATCACAACACACGACGACACTCCCGAAAAAAACCGAAATTAGGAATACAGAAATTAAAATGGCAACACCGCTATTTTAGCCATCTCACACTGTGATCTACGCCTTCCAATTATTGAAGCCCTACTAATCCGCATAAAAACAAAACTAACCATCAACCATGTTCAATACGAAGGGGAAGGCATGCTTAAGTGCCTTTAAGTATTTTAAGTATTGGCCGAAATCGAATACGAGTGTATATTTTGCTCATTAGGATTGAACCAGCCCCAGCTACAAAATGTGATCCACGAGGCGCAACTTCGTGTCGGACACACTTCATATTCCAATATTCGCTGCGGTCAAGTCGCGAGTAGGCGATAAGGCGGTACTTCACGTAATGGTGTACCGGCAACCTGATGCAAGATGCCTCCCTGAACCTTCATGTCAAGCATATACATATATATTGTTGCTATCTACTCGGTATCGAGTGTAACCACATTTTAGAGATTTTTCAAGTTTCGTGCTTTCGTGTATAAAGGAGAAAATAAGCAGAAACCAAACAGAAACCCTGAAAAGTACCTCTGCTCTATTTTCTTTAGAGTGGAATTGAGTTTGCACAGCACGCAATCCACTTTGTAAATGAGGTACATTGAATGAGACAATTGGTCTATACAAGACTGCCAGGTTTTTAGTCAAAGTGTACCTACTTTTATATAGGTATCTTTACACAGCTCAGTAGCCCTATCTGCCTCGTTAACTCTCAACTAATGACAGTAATATCAGAGAGAACCCGTTTTTTTATATCAGAGTTTTCTTTCGGTTAAATGAACTGTCTTTACCACAGCTATATTTGCTAGTATATATATATATATGAAGGAAATATAAGTTTTGCCATTAAAATATAAAATATAAAGCAAAAACCTATGACCTTTCACATTTAAATGTCGCACGAGTTAAAATTGATTTGACTTATTGCAAGTCAATGAAAAACACCGGCGAACCGGATATTCCTCGGTGTGTTCGTGTGTCCAATTGTCAGCGCATGCGCGAAGACCGACATACTTTTCTTCGTATTCTGAAAGTTTTGTTCGTATGTCACGTGTTATTTACACTCACATTAATTCCAATCTCAGGATATTTTAGCAGGGATTTGAAACCTCCAATTGGTTGACCTTGTTCATTCTAATGCATATATTATTTTCTAGACTGAAACCATATAATTATGAAGAATGCAATTTACAGTTATTAAGAACAATTCAAAAGCCCGTTAAATGTTACGCTGGCCTGAATCAATACGTCATCAACCGATCCTTCAAATGTTGGTATTTGTGTGTATAACATCTATTAATAAAAAATTCCAGTGTTATCCAGAATTCCTCATATATTAAAAAACAAAAGTACATAAGACGAGTTATGATGTACCGTAACGGGACGAAAAGCTCATATTCCAAAAGTTACATAAATTGATTAAGTAGTTTTATTATTTGTATAAAGAAAATACTTTTTAAATCATTTTGAAGCGATTAGTGGGAAATCGTAAACAGTGCAAGGCTGATCTCGCAAGTTTGAATCATTGTAGAGTTATTTGCCCCTGTTTCTACAAAATGGCGAAGCGAGATAGTCTTTTGTTTAGCTTACTCATAAACATTTATTTTCTTAGATAAAAATAAAACTGAATCGCTAAATGATTCCTACGAACGTTAAAAAGCAAATAGATCTATTTTCGCCCCCCCCCCCCAAATGGCCTCAACCAAGACCAGGGACTATGTGATCATAGTAAACCCCTCCATATCTTGGCATTTTGTAGGCTTGGCCTTTAAATGTTGCAGTCATAAACTTATAAGTTTTAAATTAAAAAAATTCTTTATTTTGCAAACAAGTGCATGTGACAAGTTCTAAAAATCGAACCTTCTGAACACGGTCTAAAAAGAAAGTATTTTATTATCTTATGAAATAAAAGCAATAGTTTGTAATATCTTTATTATTCGGACTACGGTTCTAAGTTTGGATGTTTTTCTCGCAACGTTTCTGTCGATGTAACAACCGATCCCGCTCAGGTGCATATTATTGCCCACGGGAAGAAACTATGGCGCAACGGATAAAACTACTAAGTATAATCAGCTCTTAGTTTAGTCTTCGGAATTTGAAGGTTCAATCCTCAGAACGTAAAGAAAATCATTTTAAAGCGATTAATGGGAAATCGTAAGCATCAAAAAGCTGATCGCGCAAGTTTGAATTATTGTGGAGTTATCTGCCCCTATTTCTACAAGGTGATGAAGCTAGACAATCTAAAAAGAATGTATTTAATTATCTTATGAAAAAATATTCTCAGTACGGACGATAATAAATTTAAATTTAAATTTAGATTTTAAATATAAGCTTGACAGACAAACCAAAAGTTACGAATTACTTGAGACTATAAAAATGAGAATCGCTCCAGACAAGGCATGAAGCCATTTTATGCAAGGAGCTAAAAACATGCTATTTTGAGGTCAAAAATACCCAACAATGTTAGAGGGATAGATTCCGACCTAAAACCCCCCAGGAATTTTCTCTTCTTTGTCAGAAAAATCGTTCATGAAATGTGAGGACTATAGGACAAAAACAAGGGAAACTAGAGTTATGAAGCTGGGAAAGTAAAGCAAAGTTCCACTTTTTATCCTTCTGTCCAGTCGTAGCTGACGGAACGAGAGAAAACTACCTATCTAAATTAAATTGTCATGGAATCGCGTCATGACTTACATCTAAGGAAGTCGTGTGATAATGCTGCATCGCAAGCCAACAACGAATCCTGGCGGGTGACTATTGCGTCACTTCGATTAAAACTGTGCTAGGAAAATCAATAGAGAAAGCAAACCTAAAAAGAGAGAAAACGTTCAGTTTCGACAAGCGAACGCACTTGTTCACGCCAGCGGTTGTGATGACTGCAGATTTGTAAATGATATTTAATTCTAATGGAACCAATTTAGTTTTAATTATTTCCTAGTTTGAAAGAGTCATGAGTGCGAAACTAAACCTCCCCAGGCAACGCTTTGGCGCTGTGATTTTTTTTTTCACCAAGAATACAACCAACACCACCATCACCACACGAAATCCATCTTTGTCTGTCTCCATCTTTTTTGTCTCTGTCTGTCTGTCTGTCTGTCTGTCTGTCTATCTATCTATCTATCTATCTATCTATTCATATGTATACCATTCTCTTCTCCTTACTTTATCTATATATCTATTCCAATCTACTCATAAGTATGTATGTATGTATGTATGTATGTATGTATGTATGTATGTATGTATGTATGCATGCATGTGTGAATGTATGTCTCTCTCTCTCTCTCTCTCTCTCTATATATATATATATATATATATATATATAGAGAGAGAGAGAGAGAGAACAGTCATTTCTACCCATCTATCTATTTATTCTAGTCTATTCATATCTGTGTATTACCCTAACCCCTTCTCTCTTTCTCTCTCCCTCTACGCACACACACACACACACACACACACACACACACACACACACACACACACACACACACACACACACACACACATATATATATATATATACATATATATATATATATATATATATATATATATATATATATATATATATACTAGCAAAAGTACCCGTAGTTGACTGGGTTAAAAAACAGCCTACAGAAATTTGACTCTGATTTATGAAAGTATGATAGTTTATGAAAAGGAAAGGTTGTAACGAGAAGCTTCGAATTTGGGAGTATCAAGACAAAAGCAAAATATGATGAAAGTAAAAATAAAATAGATAAACCCCATAATTTATTATACCATACCTGTTCACACTGAAACACTTATCACAATATTCTGTGGATCTATATTAAGATACCTTGTTAAACTTTGTGACATATTTCTATTCTATGGAGGTCAGGCGCGAACGAACATCCCATAATTTTATTATACCATATTTATTCAAACTGAAACATAATTATCAAAGTATACTTACGCAGATAGATATGAAAAGTCTTTATTAAAGTTTGTGCCTGTTTCCATTCTATGGAAGCCAGGCGCGAACGCAGACCCCACAATTTTATTATACCATCCCTATTTAAGTTAAAACATACTTATCAAAGTATTATTATGTACATCAATATCAAAAACACATGTAAACGTTTTTTTTTTCATTTTTAAATTATTTTATTTCCATACTTTGTGGACCAGGCGCGAACGCAGACCCCACATTTTTAATGAATCACCGTTCTGCCAGATAAAACATATCCAGTCCTGTGTCTCGATACATCTATCAGTATATATGATCAGTTTTCTATAATAGTCAACCATATAGGAGCCTATTCGTGACCACACACACACACACACACACACACACACACACACACACACACACACAGAGACTTTCAGCTCTATATTATATACATATATATATATATATATATATATATATATATATATATATATATATATATTCCAATCTATTCGTATATATGTATGTGTGCATGTATGTATATGTCTGCCTGTCTGTTTGTCTATCTATCTATCTGTCTGTCTGTCTCTGCCCCCTCTCTCTCTATCTTTATAAAGTCTGTTCGTATCTATCTATCTATCTATCTATCTATCTATCTACCCTTGAAACGAAAAAAAAAAATGCAAAACAAACAAAAAAAAAAACAAAAAAAACAAAAACAAAAGAACA
>NC_136499.1:19684187-19706687 GCF_053919585.1 Euprymna scolopes | reverse complement strand
TTTCTTTCTTTCTCTCTTCGTCATTTTCTGTAACATCGCCATTTCCTTTTACTTCTTTCTTTTGTCTTTTCTTCTTTTTTTATTTCGGTTCTCTCTTTCTCCCTTTCATTTATTTTCTTTCTTTCTTTTATTTACCTTCTATCTAGGAAAATACACGCAAGGTCAAGTATGGGTTTGGTGAGAGTGTTTCTGGCGCACCCAAGTTTTCACCCTGTGTCGTTTATTACTTAGCCACCAAAGTAATACGAAACTAACGAGTCATATCAATTCGCAAACTTGTTTTAAAGGTAATCCCACCTCTTTTATCTGTTCATAACATTTCTTCCAGGAAAAAAGCCAGGAGGCGGATTTAGTTGCCACAAGCTCTTTGATACGCTTATCGCTTGGGATATTTACACAGCTGACGAGAGCTTATCCCTAGCAACTATCCGATAATTGCAGCCTTGAAAACAATTAAAACACTGGACTACTTACAGTCTCTAACGTTATTCTTAGTTATGCAAAACACGTTGGAAACTCTCCCATTTTTGATTTGTAGAACAAAGGTGAAGTTATATTTATTGTAATAGCTTGACTTCTATTATAGTTTAAATAAAATTGTTATTCTATCAACGGGAAAAGACCTGTGAATAATGACTGGTAGCAACAAAGCCCCAGCCGTTCTCTTTGTTAGAATCTATTCAGATTGACAGGTGTGCGAGGCAACTAATTCGAAATGGTAACACCTGTTTCAACTTAACTATATTATTACGTCAAATCATTTCCGATACCACAATCTCCCCGCCATCTTCCCCGTTCTCTCTCTCTCTCTCTCTCTCTCTCTCTCTCTCTCTCTCTCTCTCTCTCCCTATATATATACATATATATATATACATATATATATATATATATATATATATATATATAGAGAGAGAGAGAGAGAGAGTTGGGGTTTTCTCGCCCTGACATTGACATTAAAACCTACTTTTTCTATTTAAAGGTTATGAAAACAACCTTAATATACTCAGTCCTAGATATGCGAGCGAATTCCTGAATATATGCATATTCCTTTGAAAAACGCATGTTAATTATTTTTCATTTTTTATTGTTTCTTATTAGATGCTTGTTTTAATTTAACTGTTACGCGCAATTCTATTTATGCATAGTTTCTATATTGTGCATAATTGCGTAGCGTTTACGGTAAAAACGTTCTAGCAAACGCACATGTATTTCTCTCTCTCTCTCTTTTTCTCTCTTTCTATATATTTATATATGCTCCTTATCTTGGCTTGAGCATATTGGGAAGTGATATACAAATTACCATTAGCGTATTAAGCGATGCTCTTTGTGTAACTAAATTTAGCCTAGATATTTGGACAATGTCAAAACGTTGTTAATTCACTGCCCACATAGCAGCAGCCAAATAGCGCAAAGGTTAAACGTTTGGGCAGTCGGGTTTCGGTCCTGACTTGAGGTAGTTGCTTGTCTAGCTACACTGATGAGCTATGAAACAGCGAAACAATACTGCATGCGGATGACTATAATGCTCCCTATCTTGAGTTGAGCATATTGGGAAGTGATATACAAATTACCATTAGCGTATTAAGCGATGCTTTTTGTGTAAACAAATTGAGCTTAGGTATTTGGACAATGTCAAAATATTGTTAATTCACTGTCCGCATAGCAGCAGCCAAATAGCGCAAGGGTTATAAACTCCGACTGTCGTTTCGATCCTAGCTTGAGGTAATTGCTTGTCTAGCCGCACTGATGAGCTGTGAAACAGTACTGTATATATATATATATATATATATATATATATATATATATATATGAAATCATTACTATACTAGCAGAGATACCCGCCGTTGCCCAGGTTGCGTTTAGACACATCGAATATACTTAGGATACTCAGCCGGCGTTGTCCCAGAATCTTTACTCTCGTTTTTTTGCCCTCCCTTTTCACACTATTTAACTTTCTTTTATTTTTAGCAATATGATTTGAAAAGTTTAATTGGTAAGCGTTTATAATATAAACGCTGAATGTAATATGAAGGTTGTGTAAAAACTCGAAATGTGTTGACTTTTCAACGAAACGAAAAGTCCCTTCAGCTATATGACCCTGTTAAAACACGTAAAAAAATAAAGTGTAAAAATTATATTTTGAATTTTCGATATGCTATCCTGCAATGCGAAGATCTATTGAAATTAATACCTTGCTACTGGTACAGTTTTTGAATCATATAAAGTAAATAAAATACACACAACGAAGAAATTTTTGTACAATGTACAGAATTCGATTTTTAATCAAATGCATTAATTATAAAGATGAAACTTTCTATAACTTAATGTTTTAATATTGTTTTTATTTTTTAAAGTAAAAATAAGTTATCTGAAAATGATAATAAAATCCATTTTTCTCTAAAATGTCGTGATTAAATAATATTTAGTTGCTTAAATACGAATTGTCGATATTTACTTTAGTCAAAGTTCAGTTTAACAACATTCAACGATTGACCTTGATATGTTGACCCATAAAGTTTCAGAATAAATGTCGCATCGCTTTTGTCAATTATAATACTCTTTCTCTCTCTTTCTCTCTCTTTCTCTCTCTCTCTCTATATATATATATATGCAAATATATATATAATATAAAGCCGAATGTGTGTGTGTGTGTGTGTGTGTGCGTGTCTGGTCACGAATAGGCTCCTATATGATTCACTATTTTAAAAAACTGATTACATATAATGATAGAAGATGTATCGAGACACAGGAATGGGTATGTTTGATCTGGCATAATGATGATTCATTAAAATTGTACGGTCTGCGTTCGCGCCTGCTCCACAAAGTATGGAAATAAAAAATTTAAAAATGAAAAAAACGTTTACAAGTGTTTTGATATAGATATACATAAGAATACTTTGATAAGTATGTTTTAACTTAAATAGGGATGGTATAATAAAATTGTGGGGTCTGCGTTCGCGCCTGACCTTCACAGAATGGAAATAGGCACAAACTTTAATAAAGACTTTTCATATCTATCTGCGTAAGTATACTTTGATTATTATGTTTCAGTTTGAAGAAATATGGTATAATAAAATTATGGGGTGTTCGTTCGCGCCTGACATCCATAGAATGGAAATATGTCACAAAATTTAACAAGTTTTTTTTAATACAGATCCACAGAATATTGTGATAAGTGTTTCAGTGTGAACAGATATGGTATAATAAATTATGGGGTTTGTCTATTTTATTTTTACTTTCCTCATATTTTGCTTTGGTTTGATACCCCTAAATTCAACCCAAATTTACAACCCTTCCTTTTCATAACCTTTCATACTTTCATAAATCAGAGTCCATTTTCTATAGGCTGTTTTTGAACCCAGTCAACGACGGGTACTTTTGCTAGTATATATATATATATATATATATATATATATATATATATATATATATATATATATATATACTTCAGAATAGTTTTTATTTAACAATCAGTTGTTATGGAAACGTGAGATTGTAAGTTTACAAAATATTACTGGCAGTAATATATATATATAGTAAATATATATATTAGAGTCCTGGCAAGGCCACAGAGGAGACAACCAAGCAAAGAAAAAAAAATGCAAAAATTCATCCTAAAGCAACAAAACTGAAGCTGTCTGCCAGGACACTATATATAATCAAATGTAGGTAAATTTTACCATATTTTATAGGTTTAAAAATATAGGTTCCTTTTCATCAATTTAAATAGTTTTATCCATAGATTAGTATTATACTCTTCAAGAAAACTGCAAATTTTCATGCTGTTTCGTCCCATAGAATTTAAGATATGGGTATTTCAATATTCAATTTGGCTACTAGTATATATATATATATATATATATATATATATATATATATATATATATATATATATATATATACTGTAGTTGTTAGCATATTTTTAAAAGATATGACGAAGTTAATAATCCTTCTGGAAAAATATGTCAAAATTCAAATATAGGTGTGTAACTGAAATGAAATGAGTGTGTTTTTGTTACGTAATTTATTGATTGAGATTATATGTAAATAAATATATTAACGGCTATATGACGTTATTAAAAATCTATCTCTCTTTAACAACGCAATCTCCCCCACCCTTTTTTTAAATTTTCAACGATATTTTCCGCTTTTGAAATAGAACAGCGTCATACTTTCCACAAGAAAATTTTCAAATAGTTGTACTAGTCTTTTTGTTTCCTTAATTTCATTCATCCAGAGAAAGTCTCGAAATAAAGGCGAAACATTGATGAGCATAACTCAGTTTGTGCCTTTTCATTTCTCTCTCTCTTTCTCTCTCTCTCCCACTCTCTTTCTCTCACCCTCTCTTTCTCTCTCTCTCTCTCTCTCTCTCTCTCTCTCTATATATATATATATATATATATATATATATATATATATATATATATATATATACACGACAGCCGAGGACAACAGTTTACAAATATAGATGATTATTTATTCATATCAGCTGGATGATCGATGGTTGTCAGGGATTCAAGCCTTTACGATTACATTGTCGTATCTTCCCCCTCTCATCTCCCAAAGGGCGTCAGCTCTCAGTCCGTCCGACTATTCCTGAGTATGACTGTGACTCTGTCCCTCTTCTGTCCGTCTAACTTGTCTCAATATATTGTAAATCTTTCTTTATGACGTCAAAGCATGCTTTGCCACGTGAAATTTATTCAAACACACTTTGGGCAAACAAAAGAATTGCCAATTTGAATTGTTCAATATCTAACATATTTGTGAATCATTATTTCTAAACTCGTATTGCCCATTCTTTTAACTGACATATTTAATATGCAGTTATTTCTAAAAGAATAAACAATCGACTGCATTCCTAAGATTAAATATTTATTATCTTTTAACACTTGCCGACTGGGTTCGATTCTAACCTTTTCTAAATATCCTTTTCAAACTAGTTTGCTCTTTTACTTACTGAGGTCTATCCCTTTTTACATAAGATTAAAAAAACAAAACAAAACAACAATAAAAAAACAAACAAACATATCTTGTGACAAAATCGATTACATTTTCGTAGCATTACCAGCTGATTTTATCAAAACATGTATTGATTAGCCGGTAGAACCATCGATTACTGTAAAATGAAAGGTGGGAATTGATTTAAGGCAATTTCAGAATCCTTAGAAAACGACCCCCGTAGTGTAATTGTGCCATAAACGGATGATAAGCTCCTTTCCTTTAACAATGACAAGGGGTCTTCTCAACCACCGATGGTTATGACTAAGAACTAAGGCTATGACAACAGAATATTCTTTTCATTTTTTTGACTCTTGACTATATATCCGTTAATATCTTATATATCTTTATATAGACTGATATGGTTATCGGTTGATTAGCTGAGTCTAACTGTGTCGAATATATACTCGAGAGTCAAAAGTATGTAAAGAATATAATGTTGTCACCGCCCTACTAATAACACTCTATCTGAAAGCTATTCCTTCAAACTTCTCGGCTTAATATTCGCAGGCAACATGAACTAGAACAAATGCATTGAGGACGTTGCCAAGGCTGCTGCAAAGAAGGTGAGCTTGGGATCTTTTTATCATACTAGAAAATTACTCACACCTAAAAGTATCCTGTACGTCTACAAAGCTATCATTCGCCCGTGCAGAGAGTATTGTTGCCGCATCTTGGATAGTACATCTACCACTAATCTCCCTCTCTGACAGGATCCTTAAAAGAATCTCCACTCTAATAGGCCCCACACTGTCAACTAAGCTCCGACCCATGTCCCATCACCGCAATATTGTATCCCTGTGCCGGTTTTACAAGTATTCTAATGGAATGCGCTCTGATGAGCTCATCGCACTTGTATCCTTTAGACGTACATACCACTGACAAACCCGTGGAGCAAAAAAAAATTCACCCCTTCACTGTTGAGGTCCTTAGATGCCGGAAAGCCTTTTACTCTAATAATTTTTTTCCTCGGACTGCTAAACTTTGGAATTCCATCCCAGTTACCTGCTGTTCTGACT
Source organism: Euprymna scolopes (assembly GCF_053919585.1). Lineage (NCBI taxonomy): Eukaryota > Metazoa > Mollusca > Cephalopoda > Sepiida > Sepiolidae > Euprymna > Euprymna scolopes. The sequence continues at coordinate 19,700,667 of NC_136499.1, read as the reverse complement.
GTACTGACATGCAGAAGTTTAAATGTAATGCAAACCGAAATCTCATTCATCTCCTTTAAAATATCTCCTTACGCCCAAGTGGCAGTAAACCTTATTTGAGGTGAACATCGCTAAAAATAAGTTAAGCCACGTTGAGCCTAGTCAGTACCAGATGAGTGACTATTTTGGGAATACCAGGCGCTGTATGTAGGAGGACGTTAACACATTCCTGCAAGAATTGCAAAAACCTAACGTCGTCATCTTCGCTGCCAGGGATATGAAAGCGGCTGGGGGCCGCTTGCGGGTTTGTATATTTCCATGAAACTTACTCCTTCAGGAGAAGTCGGTGCTTCGGGTGAATGCTGCTTTAGGGTTCGATATAGAGGCTGGGTTGCATTGGTAACGTGATGAATGCAGAAAGACGCAGACTATTTAACACATTAATTTATTAATTATACAAACCGACATCATCGGCTGGGCAGTGTTGCTTAATAATTTCCTTGCAGTTCTTTTTAGCCTAAAAATACATATATGTTGATAAGGAAAATGATTTGGGAGCAGGGGTAGGAAGGAAAGAAGATAATCATCAACGATGGAGGATTTATAACAATTAAGCCTTTAGAAGCTGGGGGCGTATACACCAACGGAGAGGTGACTGTTTTTCAAGCCTGTTTTGTTTTGCATGTATATTTGTTTAAGGATTAACCGACGGATGGGAACAATTTCGTGTTTTAGTAAATTTTTCATCGTATTATTTCGATTCTTCCGTATACTTATCTTGAGTGTTATTTTCACAACGTTTCGGTCGGTGTAACTTCCGACCTTCTTCGAGTGTATCTTTTCAGACGGGGGTAACTTTACGACAGAATTTTACCAAGGACTTTTATCCACTGCGCCACGGTCTTTGCTGACTCCTCACGAAGCTGAAGGTTCAATCTTTAGTACAGGCGACACTAAGATTACAATTACAAATGACAATTTATACTAAGTCATGGTTGGTGGAACGAGAAATGACATCGGCCCAAACATTGTGACGTAACGTTTCCCTCGTTAAATGCAGACATTGTCTTTTTCCATTATCAATTAGCAGGGCTATCCGGTGTTGCCCAGGACCATAAAAATAAATAAAAAATGTTAAATAATATTAAGTTTCTCATCAAAGATTTTTATTCATGTAAAGAATAAAAAAAATGAAACTGCGGAAACCTTCAGAGCGTTACTTAAAGCGGCTAATAAAATTAAGGATGCCCTCTCCCCATCAAGACATTACTAAAACTAAATTTTCCCGCCAGTTATTTGTAGAGCAATGGCGATAGGTAAGAAACGATAAACTAAATTTAGAGTTTAAAAAATTGGCCAGTGTAATCAGTCTGACTTAAGTTTTAAAATATGCCAAAAACTGACGACTGCATTCCGGCCGACATCGGGTATCTTAGTTTTGTAGCAGTAATTTTAGTTGTAAATTGATCAGATGGTAGTTAGTGAGGTGCAAATAAAGCAAAAATATAAAATATTTTTTTTAGTAAAGAAGTTAAGAAAATCCGACACGCTTCATGAGATTTGCAAGCAGTAATCGAAAACCTTGAGAAATTAGAACTGGCGTCCTTATTTATGATGGTTTCAAGTTTAGTCGTTTGTACCTGATAAAGTCAAGTTAACCTAATGTTGGCTAAGAAATATCATAAACTTAATTCTGTCGAAAGTTTATGAGTTCAATTCCTGATGACGGAATATAAACAGGTTTGATGTGTTTTGATATCTAAAACATGAATTCGATTAAATACATAGAAGTTAGTGCCACCACCGAATTAAAAAAAAACTTCTCACATCTATACCAGTATCTTATTATGTCTATAAAGCCGCCATTCGTCCATGCATGCAGTATTGTTACCAAATCTGAGTTAATGCACCAACCAATAAATTCTCCTTTGTTGAAAGAGTACGCAAAAAAGAGTTTCTAACAATAATAGGTCTCGCACTGTCTATCCAACTCCATTCCCTGTCACACACCCTCAGTGTTTTAATTTTTTTTACTTGGAAGTCACTACTTATCAAGGTCCGAAGGCCACTCGAGGATAAGAGTTAATGAATGTAAAGTGGTAGTGTAATAATCGTTAATGGTGTAAATTGCGTAGAATTTAATTCGGCTCAACAAGAACTTGTTTACATCGGACTTGAAGCTACCATGTTGTATTCAATTGGGAAGCAGGCCAGTGGAGCAGTTCTGAGAAAAGAAGCTCTGTTCATTGAATCTGCGATTAGATTTAGGCACAGATAAGGAAAGGGGGAAATTATATATACTGGTTGTAGCTAGTCGAGTGTTTTTGTGAACGTTTGGAAAGAGAGGACCATAGATTGCAGTTCAATCGAGCACTACATTCATGTGTTTATTTTACAAGTAATTCAACTGAATGTGCTCCAATGAACTTGACTTTTGCATCTTAAACTTTAATCCAAGTCATTATATGAAAATATAAAAGTTTATGAAATCATAAGTAATTAGTTTTGACCATCTAAAAATCATAAGTAATTAGTCATGACCAGGTAAAAAAATAATTTGTTATGACCAAGTAAAAATCATAATTAGTTATGACCAGGTGGACATCATAAGTAATTAGTTATGACCAGAGAGGCATCATAAGTAAATACTTATGACCATACAGAAATCATAAGTAATTAGTTATGACCAGGCAGACATAATAAGTAATTAGTAATGACCAGAGACATCATAAGTAATTAGTTATGACACGATAGACATCATAAGTATTAGTTATGACAAGGTAGATATCATAAGTAATTAGTTATGATCAGGTGAAAATCATAAGTAATAAGCTATGACAAGGTAGACTTTATAAGTAATTAGTTATGACCAGGTAGGTAGAAATCATAATTAGTTATGACCAGGTAAAAATCATGAATGATTAGTTATGACCGTAATTGCATTTTGAGCATCCCAGACCCGATACGTAACAGATATAAGTGCAAAGTAATAATCAATTCTAAATGACAATCTTATAGAGTTTGAAGATTCAATCCTCAGTGCAGGCGACACTAAGAATAAATTTACAAATTAAGACATCTACCTAGTTATGGCTGACGGAACGAGAGCATGCTAATATTGATTAAACAAAGACTTCTATTTGAAACACCGTGCAGATTCCTGAGTTCGGCATAAAAATTTTCGAGTTCGACACGACACACTCGAAGAAGGTCGGAGATTACACCGACCAAAACGTTGTGAGAATAACATTCAATATGAGAACAAATAATACGAATAATATAATTTTAAAAGTGAAAATCGCTCCAGGCATGTCTTGAATTCACTTGCTGTAAGGGGCTAACAAGAGCGAAAGAAAATTATCGTAAAGGTAGGAGATGTCTATTGATCTTAGTCTTGAAAAGACCAATATTATAGGTAGGAGGAAAACAGTCAGCAGGAAGTTAGTTCCATAAGCCTTCCGTTATTGGAAAGAATCTACTGAGATACGAAAGTTGTATTATACAATAAACAGAACAGAGAATTGATGGAGACCATTAGGCTAACGAGTCATATGAATTGAAAATAGTTGCGTACCTTACGAAAACATCTAGAATAGGGAATAGGGAATAGGGAATAGGGAATAGAACAGACAATTCTGAAGAACACATGGCATAATAGTATTTATAGAAAAGATTGAGACAAGCAACATCACGTCTTTGAGAGAGAAGTTGCAGAGAAGAACAGTGGGGCCAATCTAAATACAGATACGTTTCTGCACCTTATCAATAACCATTAAATGAGACATAGATTCACTAGTATAAATATGATAACAGTATTCCATATATAATTTGATAGTAGATTTAATAATGTTCTTTATTGGCACAGGATTGCAATTATAAAACAATAAAAATTCTCGACTATAATTATTGGTACAGGATTGCAATTATGACCCACATCAAGCTGATAGTCCCATTCTTGCCAAACACGGCCCAGCATTGCATTGTCAATAGTTGCAATAGCTTCTGTTATTCGGGCCTTCAGATAATTCATAGCTCTTGAAATGGAAGGCACATAGACCAGTCTTTCCACACCCCCCCCGCAAAAAAAAAAAAAGAAAATCAATTTTTGCGAAATGCATGATTCAGTTTTTGTCACTCGTATTTAAAATACCCCCAGCATTCAAAAGAACCTATAAAGGAAAGCTGAATTAAACCAAGCAAAAGTTCCAAAACACTGATGAAAGATGAAAAACAGGAACTCACGAAAACCAAATAAGTGCGTGAACATAAAAGTTTGAGTTGCAAACTCGTAGAAAGTAAGAATATTTTTCTTCTCTTTGCTTGGCACTATCATGACATTTTGGCGTCCCCTTAAATGCAAAAGAAAGAGAAATACGAATTAGTTGTGTTTTTATTTCTCGCGTCATTAAATAAGTCAGTTTTCAGCCTTTTTTTTCATTGTCAACATTTTTTCTGTTCTATGAAAAAAAAAATGCTTTAAAAAATATTGGATATTTCTGTCGACATATATTTTTTCTCGTTTATAAAGAAGACATTCTTTTTGTAAGAAATATTCTTTCCAAGGAATTTTAAACTGTATGTTCAACTTTCGTTTGCGAAGTTATTGAAGGAAACGAATTACTGTTCCCTTTCCCCCAGTTGTTCTAAAAATACCAAAACCTGCGTTATCCAAACTCGTTTTGATAAATTTCTATAAATCTGTATTTTAGTTGGAGTACAAGGATGGATGCCTTACAAAGTACATTGGAACAATTATTAAAACTGCAGAAATAAAAATAAATACAAAACTCGAGTGTGTTTGGTGAAGAAATGTTGCGAAAATATATGACTATAAAGATTCATGATAAAGAAATAAAAATGCAACTCGATTCGGGTTCAGACCTTTAGTTAGTAAATTTAAATACCCGAAAGAAATTGAATAAACCCACACTGCTGAGAACACGCAAAACAGTAAAGACCGTTAACGGTACACAAATTGAAGAGGAATTTTAGCGAACGTCACATTATTGGGACAGACGAAACAAGTAAAAGCTTATGTATTAAGGAATACCACTAACTTACTCGGGTCGGACTAGATTCATGAACTTAAATTATGGAAATAGCCAATAAATAATCTTTGCAAAACGAAAATAAAAAGTACAAAAGACACTCATTAACAAATTAAACGGAAACTTTTCATGTTCTCGGCCAAGAAAAACCAAGCAGAAGGCACAAACAAACCGATATTGGTCTAGACCGAACCGCGTCTGACCACAAACCAAGAAACAGGCAGGGTACTTTATCGCTAGTCCTAAAGTGATGACACTCTCGCCAACCAACCCAATCGTAAATGTTTATGCAACTGCAGTCGATTTTTCACCAGATACGAAAACTTCAGCTACACAACAACAGGTACCAGTCGCAATTCTATTTTCCCAGTATTGGAACATTATTTACTGAAAGTCAACCTCACTCAAAGATATTACGTACATCAAAATAATAGCACTTAAACTATTTCCCAAAATATGGAAGAACTGGTGGACCGTTTTTCCCGGCGTCTTTTCAAAATAGATAGTTTATTAGGTTAACAACACTAGTGGAAACCCCTGGGGCAATATCGCCTCTTATCTGATGGAATATTACAAGCGAGGTCCTAGGTGAGATTTACTGACCCTTAATTACTTGTGGCGAAGTCTACCCATGCAAGTAATCAATCGTTTTTTTAAATTCTCGCGATTAATGCATGAGAAAATAGCAATGAAACGTTTTTTTGCAGGCCAAAAGAAAATAATTCGCCCTGAACAATGAATCCCCCCAAAAGTAGAGGCTATTGACACCGTCTATAACACGTTTGATATAGAGTTTCTCCAACTCACATTAGAACCACGACGTTCAGGCAAGAAAAGAAAAATCGCCGAGCTATTCATGGTCCCAAAGAGGAAAAAAGCCCAAAGAGGAAAAGATACACTGTCCAGAGTTATACGCTTGGAACGAGGTGTTGTGGCGAAACAAACCTATGTTATCTACTAATAGACTATTCCAATCTCTATAAATATCGGAAGAATAAGGCGTCAGTCGATATGCGATGGATCAACCATAGGCGTTATTGCATACGTCGGTTACGACGAACAATTAACCTATTGTATGCTTTGCAATACATGTTTGACATTCTGATTTTCTTTGTAGCCCTTTAACAGGACTATAAATAACCAAACATGTTCTTTCCGTTTTTGAAGGAAAAAAAAGAAAAGAAAAGGCATCACAGTATGTGCAACTTATATTTAGTATTCGAAGTAACCACTATCAGCATCCAGCACCTTCTGCTAACGTATCCCTACTCGTCAGTTATCTTACTGTAGATCTTGGGATAGTTTGGACGCAAAGAAGTTCATGAGAGCCCGGCACGAGTCTGTTCCATTTTTTAAGGGTTTCCTACGAAGATGATTATCCAGGAAGTGAAAGTAGTTAACAGATGGCCCAAGATCAGATGAATAAGATGGATGTCACAAAGTCTCCCACCCAAGTCGCTGTATGATATCCATGACCACACGCGTGACATGCGGCCTGGTGTTGTCATTGATAAAAGGCACATTTTTGCGATTGACCAATGCTGACTCCTGGAGCAATTGCTGTTACACGCGTTAAAATTTCTTCAAGTATAGTTTTCGAGTAACCATTTGGCTCGTTTGTAACAATGGGCCACTTGATGACGTGTCTACCGGACACAAAGCAAAATCTTGCATGAGTGCATAGGCGGTCTCGCGGTGTGAATGACAGCATCCCGAGGAGACAACCAATGTCTGGAACGCTTGGGAGGTTCGCAGAGAACCACTTTATTACTAGTAAGAACTCGATTGAATAGGGATGCGGTACGATGAGGAGAAAGAAAACATCCCCGAACAAGATCTCTAGACATTTCCATCCTTCTGACAGTTGTCCGGTTTATAACTGACAGCCGGGTACGCTGCACTTGTTTCTTATAACGTCTGATGTACACATTTCCGGCTGTCTAAATGTGAAAATAATTGCTACACACATTTCATGTATATTAAACTTCATTCAATGGCTAAAAAATCTAACACGAATTTAAAAATCGTTTCTTTCATTATTTGGAGGGGGATGCAAGTCTAAAAAAAACCGAGGAAGCTTTAAATTAACAAGATTTAAGAATAATGTACTTATTTGCACAAAATTTTTAAAGAAAGTCTAAAACAAACCAACAAAACAAAACAATTTTAATAGAAAAAAAAAGACAATTTTAATCCAATTACATTAATTGTCACCAAGTGTTCATGGTTTATGTAACGAATGCATCGAACAGGCCATTCAGAGCTCGTGCCAACCAAAAAATAAAACAATAGGCATTTGAAAATAAATTAAATAGTATGAGGCAAACGTTTCAAATAATGTCTTCAACGACCAAACTCCTATTTCACAACCGAATACCCCGACTGATTGCAGTGCAGAGACTACCTTTCTCTTCTCAAAATTTCTTTGTGATTATATATATATATATACTAGCAAAAGTAACCGTCGTTGACTAGATTCAAAACTAGCCTACAGAAAATTGACTCTGATTTATGAAAGTATGATAGGTTATGAAAAGGAAGCGTTGTAAGAGATAGCTTCGAATTTGGAGGTATCAAAACCAAAACAAAATATGATGAAAGTAAAAATAAAATAGATAAACCCCATAATTTATTATACCATACCTGTTCACACTAAAACACTTATCACAATATTCTATGGATCTATATTAAAAAACATTGTTAAACTTTGTGACATATTTCCATTCTATGGAGGTCAGGCGCGAACGAACACCCCATAGTTTTATTATACCATTTTTTTTCAAACTGAAACATAATTATCAAAGTATACTTACGCAAATAGATATGAAAAGTCTTTATTAAAGTCTGTGTCTATTTCCATTCTATGGAGGACAGGCGCGAATGCAGCCCTCACAATTTTATTATACCATCCCTATTTAAGTTAAAACATACTTATCAAAGTATTATTATGTACATCTATATAAAAAAAACCCTGTAAACATTTTTTTTTAATTTTTAAATTTTTTATTTCCATACTTTGTGGGCCAGGCGCGTATGCAGACACCACAATTTTAATGAATCATTATTATGCCAGATCAAACATACCCATTCCTGTGTCTCGATACATCTTCTATCATTATATGTGATCAGTTTTCTTTAATAGTCAACCATATAGGAGCCTATTCTAGACCAGACACACACACAGACGTTCAACTTTATATATATATATATATATATATATATATATATATATATATATATAAGTAGTAGCGTTCGTGAGGGTGTGTGTGTACAACTTTCCTACAGCCCACACCAGTTAGCCAATCATAACTAAACCCCGCATGATGATGGTCCCTACCTCCGGATAGTGCATGTATATATACTCTTTTATAGCCTACATCATTGGACCGATCATTACAAAACCAGATATGATGATGGTTTCGACCTAGGGATGGTGCACACTATTTTTCAATGTTAAGGTCAAAGGTTAAGGTCGATATTTTGCTGTATGCTTGGGTACCCGCGAAACGGGTACTTGAGCCTTATTTGCTAGTTATTAAGTAAAAAAAGCAATAGAAATATGTAAGTTTGAACGACTGACCTTCCAGTTTACAGTCGAACGCATTGACCGATTATATTAACTTACGGTTTCTATTTTAAGAATCACATCGCCCGCAGCTAGATTTGTACCACTAACCTTTCAAATAGAAGCCGTACGCGCTGACCGATTGCGCAACAGAAACATACTTTTATGACTCAATAGTGGGGCTAATCGGAGTTACTTAGTAGAGTGATTAAATAGACAAATGGGACCTAATAGTAAAAAAAGAGAAAACCAGTATGAGATACTTCATCATTAGCTAAAATAGAAAAAGTGATTTCAAATTAAATTTTAAAGTAATTAAGTTCAGGCTAAACGGTGGAAAAATCAGTCCTTGAAAGCTCGTATTACTCTGACCGGAAATTGTCTAGACAGAACGAAACAGATCTTTAAATTCGATGTCATTATTAAATAATTTGGAGGAGTGAGTTGGGATTAAATTTTCTATATATAAATACTGTAATTTATATTAGTTTGAAGTTTACCATTGCGCATATCAGGTAAACACTACATCCCTTGGTTTTCATTATATATATATAGTCATCCACATACAGCACTGTTTTGCTGTATCACAGCTCATCAGTGCGGCTAAACAGGCAACTATGTCAAGCCAAGATCGAAACCCGACTGCCCGTACGACAGTCAAAGCTTCTAATAATTACGCTAATCGATGGCTGCTGTGCGGGTTGTGACACGAGTTTAATGTGTGTGTGTATATATATATATATATATATATATATATACAAAGGTTCAATGTATATATGAATATATATATACAAAAGTTAAAGTATATATATATATATATATATATATATATATATATATACACAAAGGTTCAAGTATATATATATGTATATATGAATATATATATACAAAAGTTAAAGTATATATATATATATATATATATATACAAAGGTTCAAGTATATATATATGTATATATAAATATATATATACAAAAGTTAAAGTGTATATATATATATATATATATATATATATATATATATATGAAGGTTCTCCGCTTATCTCGCCATTGTTTCCAGTGGTTCTGGACTTTTCCTGGCCACTGGACTCAAACAGTGCCGATTCAGGAGAGGTGTGGTTAGAGATTGCGCAACCCTTGCCTCACAATACCACGCAAAGCTATCTCTACAGGGGGTATACTTTGTCTTTTGAGACTGAATGGAGGCGTTGAATATATATATATATATATATATAAATATATATATATATATATATATATATATAAATTGTTCAATTACTTCAATATTTACGTTAGAAGTTAAACAAATGTCTTTAATTTTCTATAAGATTATTTTCAGCGAATAATTACGTGGTTATGTCTTTTTGGTTTTGTAACAACATGAAAGAAAGATACCTCTGCGTTTTAATCATTTTTTTTGTTTTGATGTAACCATAAAAATTATATTAATATTAATAAAATGAAAACCATAATATGCACAATTATTTACGAAGAGAGTATACAACAATGCTGCTCTAATCATTCACTTCTATTATTATTATTATTATTATAAGTATTATTATTATTAACTGCACTTGATCACCCTTATATATATATATATATATATATATATATATATATATATATATATATATATATATATATAGTGTAAAATTTTGTTCAAAATTCAAAGACTCACGTGTTTTTTTTATAACCTTCGTTTATTTCCTGGATTTTTTCCATTATAGCTGTTTCATTAGTGGGTAGGCAATTTTACGATTTATGTGTCCGTACCAACTTCTTCAGATGTTTATCCGTTAGATTTTTACAACAAAAGGTATATTTTTAACATGCTGAACATCGTATTCGGTTAAAAACATTTCCAAAGCCATGCCCCCTCACCTCCTCCATCTTTTGGTTTTATGTGAAGATAGTTTTCCGTTTTAACCCGTAGTTTCGTATTTTTATTTTTCATTTATTTTTTATTTATAAATTATTTATTTTTGTTTTAATTTCCCCTTTTTTCTATTTGTTTTTTTCCAATTCTCATATAATTTTATATAATTTTATTTCTACATTTATGCGTGTTTTATTTTGATATTCCTTTTTTGCTTGGTGTTTGAATTCATATTATTACTCTGTCCTTCTGTTTAAAGGGTGGTCACTCTAATGGAATCATTTTTATATCTAGGATTACCTCCCTTGCATCTTTTATCTTTCCTTATATTATACGTTTCGTTTTTACTGTTCTTTTCCTAATCTGCTATAGTGCGTGAAATTAAATGTCTGTTTCTGTGCAAACATCCGTGGATTACATCTCGTCGTTTTTTTAAATAATTTTTCTTTTGATATTAGTATATGGTATGATTCTAATATACATAGGTTGCATCTTTTCGATTTGCTAGGTTTATATTTTCCCTTTATCAATTATTGATCATCTTAATTTATATTCAGTTTTCTTTTTCTTTAATTCCTTAATCCATACTGCTAAGGTGGTTGAGTATATATATATATATATATATATATATATATATATATATATATATATATATATATATATATATATATATATATACAATATTTTTGCAAAATCAAAACATCATATGGAGTATTTCCTTATGTGTTACAACTGTTTCATAACTATTTGGACAAATTTAAACATTATATCGCTAAAAAAATATTCCAAAAATAGCTACTCTTCAGACACAATGTGTTAATTCAATAACGAAAGCACAGTCTTCATATGCCAAACGAGAACGGGAAAAGTGACGGTGGCTAAGTGGTTAACGACACGGACTGACAATTTTGGATGCACCAAGTTCGAATCGAGCTCGTTTCACGGAAACACTTTTACTTAGGGATGTTGGCAACCTTAACGTGTTCCCTTCCGTATACAGCCAATGTCTTTCTAGAAAGAATTCTAACTAGAACGATATCGGGGAAACGAATGTCACAATAATCATCTGTTTCATTCGAAATGAATAATGGATGTTCAGGAAGACATATTGAATGGATAAATAAGAAAAAAGTCATTGTATTGTAAAAGAAAATTTATTTATTAAAATCGTAAAATATGTTCAAAGATGGAAAAAAATGATAAAAACAGATTTTTTTTTTTACAATTCAGAATGTTAAATAATTGCAGGTTAATTTGGTTGTCATTCAGTTCTGGATTTATTTTGCATAGGGAATTTCGATGTATTAAAGAAAACGATAAATACAAATATCATGAAAAACAAAACGTAAAAAGCAATCATTGAAACTTGCTCGTTATATATATATATATGTATATATATATATATATATATACATATATATATAATTTTATATTCGTTTATATGACTATATATATAAATATATATGTATTATTTCGTATTTGTTTTATTTTGTTTGACAATGATGTGTTCAGATAATTTCTGAAATAGAGCGAAATAATAATTATAACAAATAAATAAGTTAAATATTAGAAAACATACACATAGACAATATATAACATCTATAAGAAATATTATTTATTTGTTATAACTATTATATATGGAATATACGTGTGCAAAATGTGTTATATGCATAGAAATAAATGTAAGAAATCTAGAGTATAAAAATCAAAATGGGGGGAAAAAAGAAAAAAGAAAAAGGCCTTAGGAAAACATTTTATACTTTTCAGTACATCACCAGAAACGTAAATGATAACAGTTTTATTGGACTAAATACAACGTATGATCGTTTACATAACAGATTGTCAATAAAAAATCTTACTATTTTATTAATAGTTTACTGTATTTGCATTTGTGAACCTTATACAATTCACGGCTGGGGTAGTGGGGTTCATACCAGTCGGGTATACCTTGTCGACATGTCGACTAAAGATAGCGTTCTGATCAAAATCAAGTGGTCTACTCTACCAGTTTTTATCTTCTCTTTGAGAAGGATTACTTCATTGGTAATCGCCTGAGATGCCCCTAACGGAGAATTCCAGCGGGGTTGGTAAGGCATTTTTGTAGGTTAGAATCCTAGTGTCTAACCTCCTGCAGAGGAGGTAAAGAATAAAATACTATTATAATATTTTCTATTCGTGTATTTTTTGTTGTTGTTTAACATGATGCTCTCCCTGAATTTTTCGTTCCCCTCTTTTCTCTAATCAGATTTTATGATTCCATACTTTGGCCACCCGAACGTTTACTGTAAAAACAATCACGCTTTGTATTTAGTCCATTAACGAATCGTCTTGATTTTTATCTCATGTAGGCCTATGCATAAAATATTTAATTTTGGTCCTCCACGTTGTCCTATATATATATATATATATATATATATATATATATATATATATATGATAAGTTACATTAGAACAGATTAATAAGATTAAGGATGATCACAATAAGTAAAAAGAAAAAAAACGGTGAAAACCTCTTTAGGCCATAGCATTTCAAATCTAAATGCTTTTCATCAGAAGAGGAGAAAATTTTACTTTTATTTCTCACTCTCCTCTCCTCTCTCTTTCTTTCTCTCTCTCTCTCTCTCTCTCTCTCTCTATATATATATATATATATATATATATACATACATACACACACATATGTATATACATACACACGCATATATATACATATATATGTCTGTTTGTTTGTTTGATTGTGTGTGTGTGAAAAATCTAGATGGGAAAATAAAAAATGTAACATATTTTGCTGAAGTTATATGAATCAACTACGATATCTAAAATGTAATTTACTAAATTTGATAAATTCTACAAACGTGGAAACAACGTATTTAATTTTTTTTTGTTCCTCTTTCTCTAATATTGTTGATTGGTATTCGGTTTGATTTGCATACATTCTAGAATATTTTAGCAAAACCTGACAAATGTTAATGTATTTTGCAACACTGAGGCTCTTCAATGTTTCCGTATGAATAGTTTCCGCATACATAATTCATATATATATATATATATATATATAAACAAATAACAAAATACACCTGTTATGGACCAAAGCAATTATAAAAACATGTTGCTAATTAAACATAATGCCTTGTCATGAAAAAAAATGAGTCTCTATTCCTTGTAAAGCGATGAAGTATAATATATATATATATATATATATATATATATATATATGTATGTATATATATATATATACATACATATATATATATATATGTATATATATATGTATATATATACATACATATATATATATATATATATATATATATATATCTTATACTTATGATTGCAAACTTTGCTTTCGTATAAGCGGAATCGCCTGAAGAGGTCTCTAGTTACTAGTAACTAGCTAACCGAAACATGCTCATGATTGAGTAGCAATATTTCATGTAAAACAAATAGAGTGTATGTATATATATATATATATATATATATATATATATATATATATATATATATAATGCATATTCGCGTATATTATTAGAGTAACGAAATAAACAAAGATGTATACACATAACTGTAAATAACTGTTTTAGTTATTGTATTGTTTGTATTTTTAAAGACGCACAATTTAATATATTGTTAAATAGTTAGTTTCTTTTCTTGAAGTGAGAATTTTCGGAAGTCCTACCCTCTTATCATTCATGTACTGAAATGGGAAAATAAAGTAACGACGTTTCAGTTATTTTCATTCAGAGTTAAATTTCAGTCGTTTAAAAATTGGACTTATCTTTAGTTTTTCTATTCTTACGTGCATTGATTAATTCAGGTAACGTTGAAAATGCATTTAATCTTATTCAAATAATTAAATATAATTTTTTGTATTAGATAAACCAACATAACCTAAAAAATGCAAACTATGTACAAAAAATGATTTTCAATGGTAAAAAAAATCGTTTTATTCGGTTTTATTTAATCCGCTCAACCGTTTCTGCTTTGATTACTGCTGCCAATTAGAAATCAGACGAGTCTAGAAACAACACGTTAATAAACAAAAGATACAACAAAAAGAACAACGGAATATCTTACTAATCAAGCTTCGACTTTTCGACTGCATTATTTAAATGATTCACGTTCTCTTTTGTTAATGTATTCCCTTTCGAAATAATTCAGCGTTGCGGTTGCGTGTGCACAGATAAAGATGGCGGCTGATTTGTTTTTTTGCTTTCTTTTAAAACATCTATTTACACCAAGCCATTGCCTTTGAATTAGGAATTCTAATCAATTTTTTTTCACGCTGTCTTTAGCTGATTTCCTTTCATGCTTTCTTTTGCAATGATTTGTTACCTGTTTTACTTTGTAGACTCGTTTCGAGGGACATTTAATGCCAAATATGAACAAAACTACGTCTACTGTCGACTGCATTGTTCAGAATAAAAATGTTTATATAAGAGAAACATTTTGAGGGATTACGGTGGTTGAGTAGTTAACGACGAAGACTGAAAAACCTGTGTGCACCAAGTTCGAAACTAATTCGTTCCACAGAAACACTTTCGTCCAACCCACACTTGACTTTGTGTCTAACCTTATGTAAAATAACAGAAACATTTCTTTTATTACCTTCAATTCCTTCTTTATATAATCTCATAAGCGGCCTCTAAATTTCCTTTATTATATTTCATAAGTAACTTCCAAATTTCCTTTTTATATTTCATAAATGGCTGCCAAATTCCTTTTTTATATAATTTCATAAGTGACTTCCAACTTCCCTTTTTAATATTATTTCGTAAGTGGCCTCTAAAACCCCTTTTTAATATAATTTCATAAACAGTCTCCAAATTCCCTTCATTTAATACAATTTCGTAAGCGACCTCCAAATACATCTATTCACTCACAACCCATTACTATCCGTTTTATCTCATGGCACGTGCAATAGGTATATTTTCATATCTGTAAGATTAGTATTGTTTTATCTTTATTTTCTTCTTAGCTTACTGGCTTAATTTTCTGTTCCAGGCGTCATGATCTTGAACCGAGACCGAGTGGTGGAAGGAGTCTCGAACAGTTATACCTCCGCCATAAAAGGGTTCGTTTTTGCCTAGCGTACAATTGAAGATTAGAGAAATGTTTAAATCATAGGTTTCGAGTAAGAATCCGAACACTACTCGTGGCCCTGTTGGTGGGGCATTAGAATACGCCGACTGCCCCCTCCCCCTGCAGAGGGTAAAAGTCCCTCAATGGGGGTCCTGGATATGACCTTAAACTATATCCAGTCGTGAGGCCACAGCTTGTGGGCTTTGGGGAGTGTGGAGCCACCCTTTAATTACCATTGCTCCCAGGTCCACTCTGATCCGGAGTGGTAGTACCTCTTAGGGTCCCAACTATGGGTTAAATAGAAACCGACATGAAAACAACAAATATAATCTATTAAAAAAAATTTTCTTCAAAATCTTTGGATTCGGCATTAAATAACCCGAAAAGGGTTGATATGCCGTAAAACAAAAACAACCAACCAACCGAACACTGCTCGATCGATTATGAATAATGACATTAACAGAAACGATCTCATTATGACTTTATTTCAACATTCTGTTTTCCGTTCGAACGATTCTTCATATATTTTACTAAAACGACGAGTTCAACTATAAAGATTGATCGCCAATTACTTTTACGGTCGGTCATAATGTCCAAGTTATTTGAGCGTTAAACTGAAGAACTAAAATTATTTTTTATTTCTGGTTTCTTATTATTTTATTAATAATCACAGGGAAGCCAACAAACGAGAAAAGGGGTCAAAAATAAAAATATACAATAAATAAATGTTACCATAGTCGATAAAAGTTAATTTCCTACCCAGTTTGCCCATTTTTTGTGTGTTTAAAGTAGTTTTTAAATACTCTTTATTTTATATCAAAGATTCATTTTTTACGAAGTGGTTAGCCAACAAAAATGGCTACTGATATTCTTTGTGTGTCGGCGGCCATCTTTGTTGGCTAACCGTTTTGTAAAAAATAATTATTTAAGATGAAAT
>NC_136499.1:19661687-19671687 GCF_053919585.1 Euprymna scolopes | reverse complement strand
AACAATGAACTTTCATTGTAGAAAATTAATTTTAACATCTATATAAAAATAAAAGTGAATGTGTCTGTGTGTGTATCTGTGTGTGTGTCTGTGTGTGTGTGTTTGTGTATATTTCTCTACGCAATAACTCTGTCAATTTTAAGTCTACAGACCCGAAATTTGATATTACAGGGTACTGAAATTTGGGCAAATCAAGGTGATCGGTTTTCGGACAGAAATTTTGCTGTTAAGGGGGCAAAGTTCAACGACTTGAACTTTGAGAACTCTACCAAACTCCTCGGACAATTTTGGGTCTAAACACTTGAAATTTTAGATATAGGTTCCTTGGACATGGATCTAACTTAATAACTTGATTTGAGCCCAAAACAATAAATGTTAAGGGGTCGTAATAGGGGTCAACTTAAAAAAAATTGACCGCTTTTTTTTTGCTCAAATACACCTTCAAACACCCGGGCAACACTGGGCTAAAATGCTAGTTGTTATAAAAAGATAGCTGTTTAATTTAGCCGGTCATAATGAATTCCCAAAAGTTTCATAAAGATTTGTGTATGCGTTAAAGGAAATGATGTTTAAAAAAAAATGTATAAATAAACGGATACACCGCAGTCGAGGACGAACTGAAGTATTTCACGTCATTGGCGTCACTCCTTTCCCTGAATTACTCCACTTAATCCTCATTTTATCTTTTTACTTAGGGGTCGCCGCTTATTAAGGCCCAGAAGCCATTCAAAGATAAGGGTTAACTTTTAGATAGTTGATGAGACAACATGATTGGTAATAGTAATAAAACTTCGGTAGAGCTAGGTTATTTAAGAAGACGGCTCAACAGGAATTTATTCACATTAGACTTGAAAATAACCATGCTATAGTTAACCGAGAAGCAGGCCCTGCTCTTGCGTTTAAAACGGGCATTCCCCAAGAATTGACTACGTTTTCCCATGATTTTATCCAATAGAATGTGGATGTTATTTTTAGTAACAACAAATTTGAAAATCTCTGCTACTAAATGGCTTGTTACTTGCGTCCAAGTTAACGCAAAAGGGAGACATCGCCATTACATAAGCCAGAAATCACACACCACGAGAGAGCAAGCATCCACTTTGAATATAAACCCCCTCCTCCCAATATTAACATTTAAGGAGAAATTATCTTCAATTTTCCACCTTATAATCATGAGTGTTTAGCAAACAGACATGAACTACTATTTCTTTTTAGTCTTTTGTGTGACTCAACCTAGGGTTGAACCTCGATTAGCGGACGCTTTCGATATTATAACAATTATATATGTAAATACAGTGTACTTTTCTGTCAAACTCGGGAATCTTTCCGTCGAACTCAGTAATGCGCACGGAATTTCGAACGAAACCTTTTGTTTAATCCACGTGGGTAGCATGGTCTTGTTCCGTTAGTCCCGACTGAGTAGAACTTCTAAATAATTCACAATTATATTTTGAGTGTTGCCCGCACTGAAAATTGAACCTTCAACTCATAGAAGAAGGTAACTTATAACTGAATTTTACCAAAAGTAAACCATGTTAAGTACGATATCCACTTAACATGGTTTACTTTTGTTTTGCTTTTTAATGAATAAAAAAACGAAAACTAGTTTCTAATTTTTCTATTTGCGTTTTTAAAAGAACCTTTTACTTCGTTGGGTATGTGTATAGTTCATAGAATAAAAAAAGTCTGCTAATAAATTTATGACTTTGTGCGAAGTATGTGCCTGTTTTTAATTAACGAACCTGTGGTTAAATTTTAACATGCTAGAAATCAAAGCGTTTGGAGCAAAATACGCCATTTAAATTGAACCAAATAATTAGACATCGATGTTATAATTTAAAACTTCTTTTCAAAAATTTCCAAAAATTTCATAAAGCTAGTCCTTATTACCATTTGCATCACATTTTGTAAAATATTAGTTTTCAGAAACGGTCGTTACTCATCTAAATAGTGACCAGGCTTAACGTTGCTTAACCCCTCCCACTGAATACTTTCTGACCTCTAGTTTTATCACCGGTCATATAACTGCTTACATTATCTCCGTGACAGGACGCCTTTCGCTAGTTATAACGCCCAGCCAGGATGGTAACCATTTATATACCCGGGCGGAGTTTTGTTTACAGCATTTGGCAGTCACCCATCTAAATACTAAATAGGTCCAAATGTCGCTTAACTTTGTTGATATGACAAGAACCGACATTTCAACAAAATACTCGTAAAATGTAAGCGTTTTATAAATTAAACCGGGATTAAATACCAACGCCGGAACTTCTTTAAAAATTTAGATTCTGGTTCTTTTTTGATAATGCAAAAAAACAAAACAAAAAACCAAAAAAAAAACAAACAAACAAACAAAAAAAAAAAAAACAAACAAAAAAAAAAACAAAAAAAAAACAGCAACCATCATTAAATTACTAACAAATAATAAAAGTTTGCCTCAAAAAATCATTGTTAAGGCAGATTCTTAAAAACTATTAAATTCTTTTGTTACGAGAATAATGTATTTTTTTTGTAAAAAAAAGTTTTCAGATCAGATTAAAAATCACAATAGTGTCGAACATTTTCATGTGGAAATAAATAAAATCACGGCGAATTGTATAAAGATTTGTGGGAGTTCTTGGATGAATTATTAAATGAAATTCGACATATAAATTGGTATTGTATTTATGGTGTTGATTTTCTGTTTAATTTTGAAAGAGTTGGATTGAGAATTTAAAAAGATTTCCAAAGAGGCACACGAAACAAATAATAATAATAATAATAATAATAATAATAATAATAATAATAATAATTAATAATAATAATAGAATCTGAATTTTTGTCACTCGGACTCAAGAGAACACCACCGGTTAATGTCAGTAAGCAATCACTGATGACGCTGTGTGTGAGAACTAGTGAGTGTCAATAATAATAATAATAATGATAATGATGATAATAATGATAATGATGATAATAATGATAATAGTAATGATAATAATAATAATAATGATAATAATGATAATAATAATGATTATAATAATAATAATAATTATAATGATAATAATAATAATAATAATGATAATGATGATAATAGTAATGATAATAATAATATGATAATAATAATAATAATTATAATAATTATAATGATAATAATAATAATAATAATAATAATTATAATAATAATAATAATAATAATGATAATAATAATGATAATGATAATGATAATAATGATAATAATAATAATAATAATGATAATAATAATAATAATATTTTAATATTTTAGATTTCTCGATATAAGTATATTTTTGGTTGCCTTCAGGTACTTTGCTGTTCGATCCTCTCGTATTTATTAAAACGTATCCAAGAACGTTTTAGTATTATTTGCCGGTAAAACGACAGCTACAAGTAAAAATTGGGTTACAAATAAAAAATTGGGCAAAAAAATAAAAAATGGATTATAAATAAAAAAAAATTGGGCAAAATATTAAAAAAATGGGTTACAAATAAAAAATTGGGCAAAAAATTAAAAAATGGGTTATAAATAAAAAATTGGTCAAGAAATGAAAAACTTGGGTTACAAGTAAAAAGTTGAGTAACAATTAAAAAAAAATTAACACCATTTGCCAAAAATAAAAAGAAATTGGGCTATAAGTAAAAAAAAAAATTGAGCATCAAACAAAAAATAACTACAAATAAAAAAATGAACCAAATAAAAAATTGGGCTAAAAATAATAAAAAAAAATGGACAACAAATATCAAATTGAGCTAGCAGTAACAAACTGGACAAGAAGGTGTACTCAGTCACATTGATTTCATAAAAAATAAAGTATTTTTGTTGAAACCATTATTAAGTAACGCTGAGTTAAACAATCGACATATACCTTGAAAAGTAGTTTAGTTTCTTTGCCATAAATGTTTGCTCGAAAATATGGATTTCCGTTATTTTTATAAAACATTTTTTCAGTTCAATATTCATTGCCGCTTTTACTTGAAAAACTTTCTTTTATTGCTTAAATATGATTTTTGTTCGTATATTTGTTTCGTGACAATGCCCGAATCTCACATGTTCCAGGCAATATTATGTTAACTTGTGTAATAGGTTTCATAGTACAACATAAAACCAGGAAATAAACAAATTGGAAATAACGTATTAAAAAATTAATCAAGAAATTTTCATAATGCAGTATTGTGTAAAAACGGTGTAAGCTTTATATAATCAATCTATCGATACTCCTATAAATTGTTTTTTTTTGTGTATTAACATTTATATTAAAAACCCTTTTTTCTATTTATTTAAATATTTATTTGTTTCCCCACGAAAGCAAATTTCACACAAGGTCATTTTTAATGTGTGTGTGTGTGTGTGTGTGTGTGTGTGTGTGTGTGTGGAGGGACCAGCTCTCCTAAAATTGGGCGAAAAGGGGGCACTCTTGCAGTATCCAAAAATAATAATTATTTCAGTATAGAGAGTTTCCCCTCCATTGACCAAGGATCAATTGACTTAAGTGTAGCATCAGAACAGATACTACACTTTGAGTTATATATATTTTTATTCACTCTGAAAGTTTACAAACAAATCAGAAGTTGATCTTGGCCAAGAAAGAAAAACAGGTAACCCTTTTTTCTATTTATTTAAAAAGAAAATACATAGGTTGTGGAATTGCATTCACTAGCAAAAGATCTAATTTGCATATTCTTTTAAACATTCATTTTAATTAATTTCCTATTAGTTTTTTCGGTTTTCTTATAGGATGATTATCTTTAGTTAACTATTACGTGTAATTATATTCATGTAGATATTATACATGAATTATACTTGTGTAATATTTGCGTAAAAAGCTTAAACACAAAACTCTACATATATTTATGTATGCGTATATATATTTGCTTAAATATTTTGTCTACCAAACTCCTCTGTCAGTTTTTGGTCTACAGACATGAAACTTCATATATAGGTTATCTAACGCATGCAAAACTTTATATTTGGGTTTTAGCTGGGAAAAATTGGTGCAAAAGTATGAAAATTTTAAAAATGGAATTTGCCAGGTGAAGTTCGAACGACGGCATTCCGAATATGCATGCGTGATGTAATAGCTATTGGTTCATATTTTAATTTTTAGCCTGGCAGCAAACATGTCTTCATTTAATGTCAAAGGAAAAAGTAAATCGTAAACTAAACGTTTTAGTTTCGATACTTGGTTGGGGCGTACGAGTCATTTTTTTTAAATTTGGTCCAATATAATATAATAATAAATACGAAATCTGCATTAATCAAAATATCATATTTAAGCGTATTTTACGACCGGGCAATGCCGGGCGGCCTGCTAGTAGTAGTAGTAGTAGTAGTAGTAATAATAATAATAATAATAAATTGTTTTTTTTTTAAACCCTTTATCGAGTCTTACCATTTCTGACATAAACCGCTTATCGTAGAATATTAACTGTTCTATCTAAGTGTTGGGACGAGTAATTGGAATCGGGAATCGAAGAATTGGCACTTTATTAAGTATCGAAATCGTTATCGGAATCAGAAAAATTTATGCATACTTTCCGATGCTAAAAACGATTCTTTTAATTATGTTTTGTTTTAGTTTAATACTACATTTTCCATTAATATTACTAATGATCAAATAGTAAATATTTTTTATTTGAAACCAACAGTAAAATTATAATCTATAGACTCCCCCAAGAAATGTATTTTTACATTTATGAAAACAGATGCACATATTACGGTTTTTCAGATCATCTGAAAATTAAAACAAAAAACAACGTTATAGCCAAATATTTAGGAAAAAAAAAAAGAAAAAAAGAATCGGAATCGGTAATTGTATCGGAATCGGAAATTTAGAACAAAAGCGATAATATAAAACTTAGGAAACTACTGGAATCGCCCTATCATTAATAGTAATATAATATACAGAAAAAGAAGTTAGAATATCACAGACAATATTTTTACTCACTAGGAGTCCTCGCACCAGTCATCAGTTATCGCTCCCGACAATAGTAATCACATTCACCTTTTTTTATTCATCTTTTAATCTATTTTGTTAATAATTATTTCTAAAACTCGTAATGTCCATTCTTTTAACTGACATATTTAATATCCAGTTATTTCTAAAAGAATGAACAATCAACTGCATTCATAAATGAAATATCTGACATAAATAATAATTAGTTATTATTTAATCGTTCTGCATTCCTAGGATTTCAATATCTATTATCTTTTAACTTTTCTTACTGGGTTCGATTCTAGCCTTTTCCTAATATCATTTTCAAACTTATCCAGTTTTGCTCTCTTACTTACTGGGGTCTGCCCCTTTTCATAGCACAACAATCAATTCATAACGATATTGAACGATGTTTGAATTGTTATTTTTTTTAAATCACGAATGTTGTACACCAACACAATAATAATTCTAGTGATAGTAGAACACAGGATTTACTTAGGAAGTTTCAAATAAACCCACTGGAAATATCTCTGTAATGATATTAAATTTGATAGAACACCGAAGGAAATATGTGTCAAAGAAAATAAAAAAATAAATAAAACCAATAATTATAGGAGCTCTGGGGAAAGTTCTGAAAAAACCTGGAAAAAGGAAATTGAACCAAAAGGTTGATTAAGACTATATAAACCATATCATGGATGGAAACAGTTGAAATATTAATTAAAAAAACAACCCTGAAGGGCGGAAATCAACCCATATAGTCAGCTGACAATGACCAAACAAAAGTTGAAATAAAATAGCATTTCCTAAACACGACAGGAAATATAGCTATAGCATAGGAAACCGAGTGAAGGGAACTGAGAGTACTGCTTGGGTAAAAATATCCCATAGCGAAATCGTTGTGTCAGTACCATCGTTTGATACCACAGAGAATGCGTGAAGAATCCAAGAGAATGGAAAAACTGATGATGGATAGCACGACAAAGATAGCGCACAGAGAATACGAGAATTCTGAGGAAACTTATTACCATTCAAATGCAAGAGAAAGCCAACGGTTAATAAGCAGTTTATTACCAGTTATTGCGATAATGCTATATAAGGTGCAAGGTAGCCCCGAAGAACTTTGAGAGACACTTTGAAGTCAATTGGAATGTCACAAATAATTTAATCGCTAAAAAACATCTGCACTATTCGGAACATGATAGTCCGTGGAAAGTGCGTTATGAGTCAGGCTATCAAAACTTGATGCAGATATAAAACATTGAGTAATTAATAAAAAGCCGTGGATGATGATGATGATGATGATGATGATGATGATTTACTGACTATGAGCTGGCTCGTTGACAATAATTGGCGGTGTTTCCCTGGAGTCTGGGTGATAACAAGTTTTCCACAGATTTCTAGTACTATCGCCTCTTTTGATGACTAATGCAAATGATTCTACCTTATCGCAACAACCGTTTATCATTCTTTTTTTTTTTCGCAGGCAAATATTATTGGTATTTTTCTTCTTCTTCTTCTTCTTCTTCTTCTTCTTATTATTATTAGTAGTAGTAGTAGTAGTAGTACACATAACGAATGTCACGTTATGCAAGCTCATGTTCATACATGACCGTGACTTCACGTATCCTGATCATCAGAGGGGGGGGGCGGTTAATAAGTACTCAACATTTCTTAAGGGTCTCCCACTGGATTGCGAAGAGAATAAGGCGCCTTACTTCTCCTCAGAGTGGAAGTGCTTCAACCATCCGTCACCCTATACAGTGCCTAGTATTCCTAAATGGTCACCCATCTGGTACTGACTAGGCTCATCATTGCTGGCAACGTAATTATGTCGCATGTTTCGTTTGTATTTCATTAAAATTAAAAAAAAAAAATGTTGATGATGAAATATTTATAAATGGTCCGTTTAAAAGGTCGAAAAATGTATATCCGTGTTAGCAGAGGCGATAGATAAAACGATTGTTTCGAATCTAGTTTTACTACAAATGAGTGTTTTGTTTCTTTTTCTTCCAAATATATACGTACTAGCAAAGATACCAGCACTTGCTCGGGTACCCGCTTCGCAGTTACCTCAGCGTACAGTCCCAATCTTAACATTTGATCTTGAAAAATAGTCTGCATTATCCGTAGATTGGAAACCATCATCATGTAAGGTTTGATCATCATCGGTCCAGTGGTTTGGGCCGTAGGAGAGTATATATACATAAGCTATGACCTTGACCTTCGACCTTAACTTAGAAAAATAGCGTGCACCATCCCTAGGTGCAAGACCACCATCATGCAAGGTTTGGTTATGATCGGTCCAGTGGTTTGAGCTGTAGGAGAGTTGAACACACGCAAGAACTTTACTACTTCATCTATCTATATAAAGTATATATCTATACTCCTATGATTTTTTGTGTATTGATATTTATATTAAAAACCCTTTTTCCTATTTATTTTAAAAGTAAACACAACCTTGTTATATATGGGTCATGGAATTGCATTCATCTGCAAAAGAACTAGCTAATTTGGATATTCTTTTAAACATTCATTTT
Source organism: Euprymna scolopes (assembly GCF_053919585.1). Lineage (NCBI taxonomy): Eukaryota > Metazoa > Mollusca > Cephalopoda > Sepiida > Sepiolidae > Euprymna > Euprymna scolopes. The sequence continues at coordinate 19,663,220 of NC_136499.1, read as the reverse complement.
AATTCATTCTCTATTAGATTGTTTCGGTTTTCTTATGGGATGATCATCTTTAGTTAACTATTACGTGTAATTATATTCATGCAGATATTCTACATGATTTATACTTGCGTAATATTGCCTACAAAACCCTCTGCCCGTTTTTGATCTACAAACATGTAACTTAATATATATGGTATTCTAACCAATATAACTTAATATATATGGTATTCTAACTAATGCGAAACTTTATATTAGCCGGGAAAAATCGGTTCAAAAGTGTGCGGGCAGCCTGATAATATAATATAATAATAAATACGAAATCTGCATTAATCAAAATATCATATTTAAGTGTATTTTACGACTGTGTAATGCCGGGCGGCCTGCTAGTATATATATATATATATATATATATATATATATATATATATATATATATATATATATATATATATATATATATATATATAGTTTGTAATGTAGGTCACACACAATATACAGATCCACTTATATCAACCATTCCCAACCTTTTCTTCATCATAAACTCTTTGGCTTTATGTATTTCTTCATTTACCCCTCCTCCCCTACTCCCATACAAAACATCATGGCCATCATAAAGTGACAGAAAAACAAAAAGATCAAAAAGAACCTTTTTTTTTTATTATTGTTTAGGATTTTAGGTTTTGTATAAAAATAACAACGGAGTTCAAGTCAGGTTATGTACGTTTCTTTGATATGACACAATTTGAAAAAAAAAAAAGAAAATAAATTTTTTTAAACTATCAAGTATTTCAAGTATTTACCCCTGAATATATATAATTTTTTATCCCCTGGGGTAAATTTACTTCTGGTTGAGAACTTCTGATACAGACTGAGAGAAACTGAGATAAAAAGAGACTATACAACGATAAACCATCTGAAATCTTAAAGAAAACCACCGATGCCACACAAAATAATTGTGAAGGGTTAAGGAGGATGGAAAGACAGGGGGAGGACACTATCTGGAAGAGTGTGGCGAGTAATGAGACCTTGGGGAAGCTTATTGCCAAAATCCCATATAAAACCAATTGCCGTTGTTAGCGAAGAATCAATGGTAAATGGCTGTTACGATAACACAAAACTAGTTGCAATAATTATCGAAACAAGTGGAGAATACTGGAAGTCATAGCCACCATAAAGTGACAAACATTTAATAGCCATCATAAAGTGATTAAAATTTAATAGCCATCATATAGTGATTAAAATTTAATAGCCACCATAAAGTGACAAACATTTAATAGCCATCATAAAGTGACTAAAATTTAATAGCCATCATATAGTGATTAAAATTTAATAGCCACCATAAAGTGACAAACATTTAATAGCTATCATAAAGTGACTAAAATTTAATAGCCATTATAAAGTGACTAAAAGCAAGGAGGTCAAATTTAATAAGGTCAAAAAGAACATATTTTATTGTTTATGGTTTTCGGTTTTGTATAAAAATAAAGAAAATTATTTCTAAATAGAAAATTATGAAGTTAATTTATATTTCTTAGCTGAAAAAAAATATTTTTA
>NC_136499.1:19654187-19656687 GCF_053919585.1 Euprymna scolopes | reverse complement strand
GATTCTCTGGGATTTCTTGATTCCGTGATTCAGAAGAAATAACTCACAGAAAACCAGATATTGTAGTTTTGAACAAAAAGACCAATGAATGCCAAATTATTGATGTGACTTGCCCAAACGACATCAACTTAACAGTCAAGAAAATGAGAAACTACGGAGATTGCTAGATTGTGGAATAAGAATACTCCCATCATGCCAATAATCATAGGTGCGCTTGGCTCAATTCCTAATGATCTTATGAAACAGATGAACTCCTTGGGAATCAGATACAAGATCACCGTACTCCAGAAGTCAGTTTTGCTTGGCTTAGCAAACATCCTACGCCAGGTGTTTTTATCTAATTGACTCTTTGAATATCTTTGGTGTAAGAGGCCGCTCTGAGGATCGGGGGGCTATAAAATATCACAACACTGTGAAGTTAATGGAATAAATAATAATAATAATAATAATAATAATAATAATAATAATAATAATAATAATAATGTACATATTAATACCGTAGTACCTTTAAGGTATGAGCGTACATGTGTCACGATTTCCAGATGATAAATTATTCGATCGGGAGATCCTATTTATTAAAAAGGAGGATAGAAAGTGATAACATACTACGAAGATTAAATTAGTAGTATACTAGCTGGCAGCCCGGCGTTGCCCGGTCGTACAATACGGTTAAGCACGATATTTTAATTGAATGCAGATTACGAGAAATAATTTGCTCGGTCGACTAATTCTCAATAAATAAATAGATAAATATAAAACTAATAAGGATAATGTCGTTCATCAAATTTCATCTGTGTTTGTTTACAATAGTACGTCAGCGAAGATTTGGGCTTGACAATAAATGCCTTGGAAAGGTCACTTCTGATTAATGTTTAGTTTTAAAATATGCAAACGAAGAAATGATTTGCGGCGATTTTAAATGGTCTCTTCTTTTATCAAAAATTGGACTCATTAAGAAGAAAAATTAAAATAAAATGTTGATGTACACCCGGGATTCAACAGGTGATCTGTAGTTGAATGCTCTACTACTAAGCTATATCTCCAGTTCTGTTTTGTTTTAAGTAGAAATTATTTGCTGAAGTTTTATTATCTCTCTTGGTCGGTGTAATGGAAAATATTCCCCTATAAAAATTATTCTTTTTTACTTATAAGAGAGAAAAACTACTTTTAAGATGGATTTTTTTTCGATTTTTCATTACTTATCGGACGAATTTCTGTACAAAACATATCTAAGAACACTTCCAGACATATAAAATAGTTTTGTGTGAAATTTGCAAAAGATAGGCTCAGTCGTTTCGGAACCTATGAGGAATGAACTCACAGACATACACAAAGTGACTTTTATATAATAGTAGCGATAGAGATAGATACGCCAATTTAATGTTCGTAATATGTTATAATCGTTTATCCTCCTTTATAATAAGTAGGATCTCCCGATCATCGAATATGCAATGTAAAAACTCAACAAATAAATAAAAAAATAAATTATGTCGCTTTTGGGCCGTACGTGAAACCAAAATATACCTTCTTTGTTTTCTGGCTTGGATCTGTTCTGTCTAAAGATAATATAATGATATCGTAGGGGTTCTGTTCGCGCCGGGCGTCCATAAAATGGAAATTTATCGCATATTCTTACAAGGATATTGGAGATAAACCGTAATAACCAGATCTATTCATACACTACATTAGCCAGATTACTTAGATAAATATTTTTACAGGTGTAACAAAATAGCTACAATGATATCGCGGGGTCTCCATTTACGCTGAACGTCCACAGAATGTCCAACAGTAATATATTACATATGAAAGATGCCGCCGTGGAATTTCCACAGGTCCTGCTAGTTATTAATTAATTATTATTATTATCATTATTATTAAAAATAATAATACTACTGGTTTATACATTTCACATTTATACATTAATTGAAGTATAATTTCCAACACAGTGTTATGTAAATGAGTCTTACTCTCCAAACAGGTGACTTATGAGAAAGTATGCCTTGCCCCCATTTTTCTTCTATGGTCCATTTACGAAACACATTTCTTTCCGCATAAATAATATTTACTTAGCCAAATCGTTCGCAATACTTCCAACTTTAACTAAATATTTAACAAAATGTAATTCGAAGAAATTGTTCCCGACATATAAATGTGAAATAATTCACGTAATTTTAGTTGATCATTATAACAGAACGTGAAACTTGTTGGTAGGTAGACGCATGCGACTAAGGCAATTATTAAGAGGCAATACACACACACACACACACACACACACACACACACACACACACACACACACACACACACACACATATATATATATATATATATATATATATATATATATATATATATATATCGAGTATCTCGTCAGCAGAAAAAAATTGGCAATCGCACATTTTAACTTACTCGAGCCATTTTTATGCACTTTCATGAATTATTATTTGACTCAGTTATGTTCTACGATTTCTTCTTTTTTCATTTTCGCACTAATATTGTT
>NC_136499.1:19604187-19649187 GCF_053919585.1 Euprymna scolopes | reverse complement strand
TAATACAAAACAACAGAGATAAAACATCAGAGTATACCTCCCACCCATCCCATGTCCATATATTCCCACGCTGTCTACCACGTGAGCATCCCTGTAGTTTCTTAAAATATCTTCTTTTTTTTTAAATTTGTTAAAGTTTGTTTTATACTTCAATATAAAATATTAAACGAAACGAACAATGTGAATGAAAAGATATAAAAAAACAAAAAACAAAAAAAAACAGGATGAAAGACATTTGCATAACAAAATGTGTTACAAACAAAAACAATATGGTCGCATTTCTTTTTTGGTCATGCAATAAGACTGGTTACCATATCGGTTAATCCGATTAATTTCGCCCAATATCTCCATACTCTCATCGGATCGTACACTGACTGTCGCCTCAAACACAGCCCGACCGGGGTCGGCTTCTACCGCAATAATGTACAAACTTTCCGGTTCTGCGGGAGTCCAACGAAAGCCCCAGAAAGTCGGGTGAGATTTGTACTTTAACTTGCCCATCGGCTGTCTTTTCTGGATATATTTGACCGATAAAAATTTATAAATGGCGCATTGGTCTCGCCATTTGTCAGTAAGGGCAACTGTTTTCCCTATCACAAATTTAGAAATAGAAGAAGTGGCCTTTTCACCAAGATTTACAGTGGAAGACGCGTAACATGCGCAGAACTCCTCTTTTATGCCAGCCTGCGCGCAGGTCCGTTTTTTTGGAACACGGCTAAAGAGGCTGTACGGCTTTAATGCATTAATGTTCGTTCCGCTTGCTATTTCCAGTTGTTTTGAGGCGTTCTCTCGGGAAGCGAAGTTTGCGTGAAGAATATCTTTCATAGTCTCATGCCCGTCAAACGGTGACACTAGCCGTTGCATGTTATACTGAAGGTTCGCGGCTATATGTGGATAGTTTGTCTTGAACTTATCCGGAATTTTAAACAAAACTAGCGGCATTTTGTCCTCGATACGACCTATTAAAGTCTGTCGGAACCAGTCGAAACGATGACCGTGGTCACTCATAAAGAACAGAAAAGTATTTCCCAAAAGTCCTTCGTCATTCATCGTCTTTAGCATCTGGTAAAAATCCTCATCCCCAGCTTCTATGGTGTTTAGATATTCGTGCCCGATCTCTGTAAGCCAGCTAAGGGAAAACATTGGGACTTTATTATAGTAACGACGGAAAAAACTTAAAAGGTAACTGATGACAACTTGATGCTTAGTATTTCCTCCGACACAAAGATCAAATGACTGACCTACTGAAACTTTTTGGCTTTCCAAAGCCAACCAGAGAGGCGACAGAAAATCTTTGACAGGGTGCATATTTTTAAAACTTAGCCAAAATGGTCGCATGTAATGGTCCGTGGGCTGGTCGTGAAAACCCTTGTCCAGATAATTGAATACAGCAATGTGAGGAGCATCCTCAGCGAATAGGGTGGCGTAACCACATCGGCTGAAATTCCTCCACATGAGCGGGTATCCGTCATAAAAGTCTTTGTAGGGCAACGTCTTGTTTAATTGATCTGTATATTTGCCGGTTAATAAGGGTACGAGGTTTGGGAAGGTGTTCACACCGACTTTGGTGTAGCCGCGAAAGTCGTAAGCGCCGAGCGTTTTTGTGAGATAACCGTACGTCTTTGGCAGTTTACGGATACCGTTCAGTCGCGAGATGGAATCAAGACCGAAGATTATCAGGTTGTAGGGATTTGGGGGGCAGTTCTCTTTCTTGAGTTGTTCCATCGTCCTTGAGAAAGTTCGCTTAGAAATGTGTGCATGGAGATTTGTGTAGGAAAGTCCTGTGCGATCGTGACAAGTTATCAGAAAAAAATCGTAAGGTACATCGCCCGGTAAGTTTAAAGGCACTTTTGGTTTGAAAGCAACCTTGTCGTCGTTCTCCACACGATAGACAGCCTCGTAGGAGCAATTCATCGTTTTCGAGTCGAATCCAGCCTCACGACACGCGGTGGCATTAACCCGCACGAGGCTCTCTCTGTCGATGTATGTCAAGTCGTATTTGACGGAACATTTTAGGGGTTTGATGTGGAACACGTATTTAGATATCGATTTGTCAAAGGGATCAATATCTGGCAGGTGGCATTCCCCTTCAACGTCCCCAACCATTAGCTCGGGAGGTGGGGTCGTGTAAAAGCTGTATAAGGTCCACGTGACGAGGATCAGTAAGAATAATGCGAGGACGCGCTTCATTTTCCTGAAATGTACCGCCATCATTGCATTGGTTGTGCACATGAAACAAACAAAAATTAATCAGAAAATTCGACATCAACAACGTCGACGTGAAACAAAAAATATACCATTTTCCCTATTCATATCTTTCATATATTTTCAAACATTTTAAACACGGTTGCAAACACGTTGAATTAAGCAAGAAAAATATCCTTCAAATAAATCGTTTTCTTTTATCTTTAAATATAAAATCGTATATCTGTTTTAAAGGAGATGAGTGTTATTTTATTCTATAGTGTTAAAAAGGAAATAGTTTCGTTATTTAATTTGTTTAAACAAAGCTAGGTTTTAATAAAGAAGAAATGATTTTTTACGGGCTAGCGTGGTTCCATCACGTTGGAGCGATAGAGGAAGGAAGAAAATAAAATGAAAGAGAAAAAGAAAGTAGAATAAATGAACGAAGGAACGACAGAACAACAGAATAACCTAGAGTTGGATAGAAAGAAGGGCTTAGGAAAGGAGCTTGATTATGAGAATGCTAGAAGGGTATGAAAAAAGCTAATACGAACTAGTCTTGCGAAAAACGTAACGAATTACAACATAAAGCATATATATATATATATATATATATATATATATATATATATATATATATATATATATATATATATATATATATAATGTTGTTTTGGTTTTTGTTTTAGCGATATGTTTTGAATGAATTCAATTATTTACGAAAGTGCATTTTTACCTAAATGCGAGTTGGGAATAATTTCCCCTTTTTAAGCAATTTGGTACCCCCACATGAGGAGCAGTATATATATATGTGTGTGTATCTGTGTAAAGTTTACATATATATATATATATATATATATATATATATATATATATATATATATATATTAGTAAATATGTATTAATTAATGAAAGGTAAATATATATATATATATATATATATATATATATATATATATATATATATATATAACTTGTTTGAACCACTGGCTATTATTTGATTACAATGGGTATCGAAGTTGTAAGAATGGTGCCCTTTTTTTTTTTTTTTTTTTTTTTTTTTTTTAAGATACTATATCCTTTGGTATAAAAATTCCCGGGTAAAAATCCACGCAAAAGAAATCCAAATATTCATGGTTTGTATTTCAAAAGAAAATCCGTTTTCTTTTTCTTTTTCATCTTGTCTGCACTTTCTTTACAAAAAAAAAAAAAATAATAATAATATTCCTTGATAGATTCAGTCGAATCGTTTACTACTTGTATTTTTAATATTACATTATATTATATACTTATATATGCATCCAACGGAAGCGGCTGGGGGTCGAGTAATTCGGGAAGTACGTGGGTAGATTATCAGTCGGTGCGCGTACGGTGAGGGCAAATAAAAATCGACGATTACCGCTGAAAAAGTCCTCATATATACTGATATTGCAAGGCTATTATTACTACTACTACTACTACTACTACTACTACGACGACGACGATGACGACGTCGAACTGGCAGTTTGTAGGAGTAGGGTTAGCAGTAATAGTTATTTTGTAGGAGCAGTAATAGCAGTAGTAAACTAACAGGATATTTAATGAAAAATGATACGTCAAGAGCACCGGTAGCAGGGAAAGGTTTTCGGCGATTCACAATTGTTTGAAAATAATAGACAAGCTATATACTAAGCTTCCTTTCACCCCCTCTCCCCTTCTTGTTTACTAATCTTCTTCTTCTTCTTCTTCTTCTTCTTCTTCTTCTTCTTCTTCTTCTTCTTCTTCTTCTTCTACATATCTGTCTCTCTCTCATTCCCCCTCTCTGTCTATTAATTTATCTCTATATATTTATACAGAGAGGAAAGGACACACACACACACACACACACACACACACACACACACACACACACACACACACACACACACACACACACACACACTTCGAATATCGCTAGATTAAGCCACTCTGATGAGTCGTACACGACGAAACACGTGTCAGCAGTGGATAATTAGATTTTAAAAAACAATATATATATATATATATATATATATATATATATATTCTTGGAAGTTTTAATTTTTCGTATATATTTTAAGTTAAAATATATACGAAAAATTATTTAATTTTAATATTTTTTTATCATTCGTTAGAAAACTATTTATTAAGTAGGTCATTCGATCACCTGAAATCAATGCATCAACTTGCTCTCTCGAAGTCACTATAGTACTAATGTTAATTTAAGGAATCATCAGTTGTTTACCATGAAACACTCTTTCGGGGATTTAAAAACAAAACAGTATATTAAATCATGGATCCTCACCAGAGTTGATCAAACATCACCTTCACGAGAACAAATTTTTTTTACAGATATTAGATCTAGTTTCATACACTTGATTAATTTGACTAGCCTATTCATATTATAAAAATGTCTTCCTTACCTGTGAGATTCGTCTCTCTCTCTCTCTCTCTCTCTCTCTCTCTCTATATATATATATATATATATATATATATATATATATATATATATAGTCTTTGAAGTTTTTAACCTTTAAAACTATACAAAAAAATATTTTTTATCATTCGTCAGTAAGTCATTTAATCACCTGCAATCACTGCATCAACTCGCTCTCGAATTCACTATAGTACCAGTAATAATTTATTTTTCAAGGGATCATCAGTTGTTTACCATGAAACACTGTTTCGGGGATTTAAAAACAAAACACTATATTACATCATGGCTCCCCAGCAGTGTTGATCAAACACCACCTCCCTTAATCTTAGGAAGAAGACATGTTACAAAGATTTGATCCAATTTCCTATTCTTAATTGCAATTACTAACCTTTTCATACTATAAAAATGAATTCCTTGCCTGTGTGATTCATCAATTTCCACATTTAAAATGGATATATTTCTTTATTTATCAGTCTTGTATTTATAAGATTAGGATTAATCCATTTAACTACTTATCACCCCCACTATGATTAGTATTTAGTATATTTACATTCTTATTTATTTAAAATTAGATATATAAAGGTTAAAAATATTTTTAAATATATACATTAAAAATTTTTTTTTATATATAAATTTATTATATGTAATTATAAATACATTTTATACATTGCTAATATACTTTTGGGTTTCCTTATTTATTATATTTATTTATTATAGTCTGGTTAATCTTAAACGATTCAAAAGCACCAGGATAACGAACCAATGCTTTATTTAACTGTTTAAATATTTTATTTTTATCCCCACCTTGTTTTATCATCCTTATTACTAAGCTAGAAACTGGTGGTATAAAATCTGTTAATTTTAAAGTAACACGAGCTATTCTCAAAAACTCTGACATAATGGTTCCATAAAACATAAAAGCAGGGCAGGTGCTATCTTTATGCGGCATACGTATTATTTTAAAGGGGAAAACGTTTCTTTTATCAAATATTTTATAAAGAAAAATCCCATCCTCAATTTTTATATCTAAATCCAGAAATGTAGCCTGTCGTCCTCTATGTTCACAATTCAATTTTAATTCGTTTGGATATATAAGATGTTTATTTTTTTTCGAATTCATCATTATCGTTTATACATATAAGGTCATCTATAAATCTCCTACACCCATGAAAGTTATATGTTTTAGATATATCAGTTTTTAATAGTCATGACATATATATATATATATATATATATATATATATATATATATATATATATATATATATATATATATATATACTCGAGTCTATGTAAATACAAATTTGCCCAAAATGGTGCAGGATCCAATCCCATTGGGATACCTATCGTTTGAAGTAATATTTTATTTCCTATTTGAAAATAGCATTCTTTAATAAGATGACTTACAAGTATTTTTAAAATACCTTTAGAAATACTAGTTTTGGTATTTTATTTTTACACCAGAAAGCTTTAGAGTTTGAAAAGTCTATATATTTACCTTTTCCACCTTGAAAAGCTAAATCTACAGTATCATTTAATTCTTTTATTAGTTTTTCGTGCGGAATTTTAGTATATAGCGTACTAAAATCATAAGTAGCTATAGATTTTGCTTTTATTCTGGAATTTATTTTATCTAATTTTTCTTTTACTGGTTGGGAATTATTTACTACATAAAATAGATTTATATTACTATAGAATTTTCTTTTCAGGTGAAAATTATTTATTTGATTTATAATTAATTTAAATATTTTAGATATAGCTTTACTTAAAGGTTTAGTGATGCACGTCTTTGAACCTACAATAAATCTAGCACTAACTGGATTTTTATGCATTTTAGGTATCCAATACATACATGGAATTTTTTTTTTTTCTTCTAACTTTAATCCTACTTTTTCACTAATAATACTATTATTCAAAATAATGCTATCTAAATTACTATTACTTACTTTATAAGTATCCGAAACGTTTCCTAGAATTCCTACTTCTATCAATAAACGTTGTATATAATATTTTTTACATATAAAAGCTATATTGTTTGCCGCTTTATCAATCGGAACACACACACACACACACACACACACACATATATATATATATGTGTGTGTGTGTGTGTAAGTGTATGAATATATAAGTGTGTTTATATATGTGTGCAGAAAAAGAGAGAAGAAGAGGAATGTGAGAGAGTAAGAAAGAGAGAGAGAGAGAGAGAGAGAGAGAGAGAGAGAGAGAGAGAGAGAGAGAGAATTATTATATTACCATAGCATAGCATCTTGGTATATATATATATGCATATATATATATATATATATGCATATATATATGCATATATATATAAATATATATATATATATGCATATATATATATATATATATATATATATATATATATATATATATAGGGTGACCCCCAAAATGCAAAAAACCAATTAATTACGGAATCTGAATTTAGCCAAAGAGGGAAACTTACTTTTTCTTTAATAGAAGGGATGATTCTATCTAAGATGTTTTTGCTTGCAGCACCTAAGTCAGAGTTAGATGGGCAGATCAATCTGATAGAAGGGTTGTCATAGAAATTAGGTTTATGATCCTTGAGGGTGAATCTAGGGGTACCCGGAGAAATTATTTCAGTGAAGTTATGAATATTCATAGAAGTCAGTAAATGTTTAGCCTCAGAATTAATTATATATATATATATATATATATATATATATATATATATATATATATATATAAATATAATTAATTCTAATATATATATATATATATATATATATATATATATATCCTTCCCCCAAACGTCTGGCCTTGATAGAGGGGAGACTAAAACTTGCTCCTATGGCTGATCTGAAATAACAGCAAGGGGAGACTTGATTCCAAATATTTATCATATGTTATATCTCCCCTCTTTTGGAAATAGGATACGATTATAAATATCAAATAATCTTTATACACTGTGAAATACATATTAGAAATATTTAGAATCAAGTCTTCCTTTGCTGTTATTTCAGATGATTTGAAACCATAGCAGCAAGTTTTAGTCTCTCCTCCATCGAGGCCAGAGGTTTTGTGGGTATATATATATATATATATATATATATATATATATATATATATATATATATATATCAGGTTAAATGTATTCAAGAGTGGTAACTAATCTATTTAGCGAGGGCTCAATAAAAGAAGATCAAGATATATATTTTTATTAATATAAACAAATTTGCATAGTCGCGACACTAAACATTCTTTTGTACAAAGAAGTCACCAATTATCAAGGCCTGGAGGCCACTCGAGGATAAAGGTATATATCGTAGTAATCGTTGGTAGTGGAAATTTGGTAAATTGGATTACTTAAGGGAACGGCTAATCAAAAACGTGATCATGTTGGACTTGAAGACGATCAAATTGTAAACATTTGGAAAACAGGAACACGGAACAGAGTTCCACAGGCGTGCAGTTCTAAGAAAGAAACTTTCTTCGTGGAATCAACGTTTAGGTTTAGGCACAAATAAAGAGTGAGGGAAATTATTGATAATGGTTTCAGATAGACGAGTGTTTTTCGTGAAAGTCAAGTTAGGACGGACCATAGGTTGAAGCTCAGACGAGCACTTACCATGAAAATAACGATAAAGCAGAGACAGGCTCGCAATATATCTTCTGCGGAAAAGACGTTACAGAGTAGATAAATAGGCACTCCCCACTAGGCTACGAAGTCTATTTTGAACTCTGTCAAGGAAGCTCCTGCATAGATGTGGCAACAATACTTCATCCTTGGATGTACTTGACTCTTATACATGTAGAGAATTGCAACAGCAGTGAGATATTGACTGGAGCAGTAGAACGGTCCAACCGTTTTCCAACAAGCCTTGGCAACGGATTTGATGTATGTATTCCATCTCCGATCAGGAGTAAAGGTTAGACCCAGAAGGTTGTCAAAACATAGAGGCTTACCATGATGAGAGCCGTTTATTTCAATTGACTCCAGGCGGAATCAGAGCGTTGATGGTGTAAAGATACAAGCTTCGTTTTAGATGCATGAAATTAACCAGCCACCTCTTTTCCTATTGTACCACGTGTTCAAGATCAAGAGGTAGAGAATCAGAGAAAATTTGGTCGTTTACGCCCTTTGAAACTTGGTCGTTTGCGGCCATAGATGGTAGTGTCGTCCACATAAATGTCTACGAATGATCTTAAGATGTGATTTTGAAGATCATTTATGTAGATCAGGAAGAAAGTTGGGCCTAAGATGAACCCGTGAGGGACTCCAGCATTAATACTGTGAGCTTCTGATTTCTGTCTATCGACCGATACCCTTATGAACCAAACAGAGAGAAATGATTTTATAATTAAAAAGACATTTCCAGCTATACCTTAGCTGAAGATTTTCTGGAGTAGACTTTCATGTCATACCCTTTCAAAGGCCTTTGATATGCCAAGAGCAATTGCCTTAGAGAGGAAGTCTCTGTCGTGAGATTCGCTAATCCTATGAGATATAATTGTTAGTACACTGCTGTAGATCTAACAAGAAGGAAAGCACATTGCATCTCACTGAGGAGGTTATTTTTGCTATGGGACATACTGATGAGGTTTTCCAAGGTGGCTGAAAGCGAACTTTCTTAAGACAACGCTTAAACAGTTTTGTAAGTATGGGAGATAGTTCTGATTGAAGCTTTTCTTTTAGCACTATAGTAGGATTGGCGTCAGGGCTAGTTGTTTTACTGGAATCAAGGCTTTTGATTAGCTTAGCAACATCATTCAAAGATATTTGTATGTCGCAAAATTTTGGGTAAAGAGTTTGGCTTTGCCTGATGCTGACAAGATTACCTCAGGTCCATTGATGATGATTGGGATAGAGCATACGCTTCTATTCAAGACCCTGTTTACTATTTGTACATCTATTCCGTTGGAAGCAAGGGAAATAGTGATTTCTGTGCGCAATAGCAGCAGCATATTCTGGAAAGAACCACAGCTGGCTGTTAGGTTTTTGATGGAATTTTTTCAAGGGTATAAAACGGTCAGTACCTAAAATTAAGCATTGCGCCAGGTCTGATACTGTAGAGGGCGCATTTTTTTTTAAAACATGGAACGCAATGTTTTAAACATGTTAATGTTTCGGACAAAGTCTCGGTTAAAACCAAATGTCATCGTCAGGCGAGTTAATAAATGGTGGTTTTCAGAATCATTTATTAACTGGCCTGACGAGGACTTCTGGTTTTAACGGACCATTTGTCGGAAACATTAGCATGTCCAATGTCGCGACCATGTAAATTTGTTTCTCTCTCTCTCTCTCTCTCTCTCTCTCTCTATATATATATATATATATATATATATATATATATATATATATATATATATATATACTAGCGGGACCTGTGGAAATTCCACAGAGGACTATAAATGGAGACGCTCTGATATTCTTGTAGCTATTTACTTAATATGGCAAAAGTATTTATCCAAGCTAGCAGGGACACCCGGCGTAGCTAAATCGTAAAATATGCTTAAATATGATATTTTAATTCTTGCAGATTTCGTTAATATTATTATAGATTTGATGTTCTATCGATTTCTATATATTATAAAGTTGCGATTTAAAAAAAATAAAAAAAATATATCTCTATGACTTGGGTTCATCAGCTTGAATCGAAACCGAATAGGGTGACCAAAAAAAAAAAAAAAAAAAAAAAACACGGGCCCCATGTACACTTTATGTGACATCTCCATTATTTATTCACCGATTGCCCTTTTACAGGACATGGCAGAATCAACGACAGTGAGTACACCAAGACCCCGGTGGGAGCTGGGACAAAGAATACACTGTGTTAAATTTTACTACAAGACAGACTCGTTTAAGAAAACCCAGGACAATTTCATGCGTCAGTTCGAATGTGAAAAGGCTCCATCCAAAAGCAGAATTCAAAACTCGGTGGACCACTTCGAGAAGTATGGGACCGTGGAGAACCTCAACGCTGCCAAAGAGAATCGTCCAAACCACTCGGGACGTCCCAAGAAGCGAACAGCCGAGCTGGTCGAAAGAGTGAGAGAGTCTCTCGAGTAGTCCGAAATGCCATATGCGTAAGCGAAGTCAGTCACTCGGTATGTCCCGTGAGACTTGCAGGAGAGTGCTGGTGAACGATATCAGGGCTTACCCATACAGAATACAGACGCTTCAGACCCTTACAGCCTCAGACAAGAAGCAGAGGAGGGCTATGGCAGTCAAGATGCTCTAGAAGATCGAGGAGACACAAAGTTTCCTTTACCTTCTTTGGACCTCAGATGAAGCCCTTTTCCATCTTGATTGAAAGGCGAACTCCAAGACAAATGTCTTCTGGGGGTCCTCCAGACCCAATGAAGTAGTCACCAAGCCCTTGCATTCTCCTAAGTGCACGGTGTGGGCTGCAATCTCGGCCAGAGGTATCATCGGACCAATCTTCATCGAGGAATTTGGCGCAGCAGTGACAGTCATGAGCAAGTTCTGGTTCCAGCAGGACGGAGCAAGTTCTCACACCTCAAACCTGTCCCGAGATTGGCTGAAAGAGAACTTCAGAGGCCGAGTGATCAGTCTCAAGACTGATTTTGAGTGGGAACCCCATAGCCAGGACCTAAGCCCCCCAGATATTTTTCTTTGGGGATATCTTAAGGACATAGTCTAGGTAGGGAAACACATAACTCAAGGAAGCCATCAGGGAGGAGATGAGAGCCATTACCAATTCGATCTGTAAGAACGTCATGAACAACTTCGTGCTGTGCCTCAAGAAATGCACGGAGCTAACTGGAGGCCATCTAGAACATTTGCTGTAGAACGGAGAAAAAAAGGCCAAAGACCCTAGTGTTTTGATTTGATGTTTTGAATATAATAAACTAGTTATGACCAAAGTTTCATTTAATTCGGACAAAACACTAAGAAACGGGGCCTAATTAGATCTGGGGCCCGTTTTTTTGGGTCACCATGTGCCAGTAGCTATAATCGAAACCGAAATTAACATTATGAAGAATTCTTAGTAAAATTATTTATAAAAAAATTAAATGACTTGAGTGTTATCAGCTATAATAGAAACCGAAACAAAAATTTATGAAGAATTTTTTGTAAAATTATTTATTACAAGAAATGGAAGTACATAACAATTAAACGACCCGAACGTAAGCGTGACACAAAAAAATAACACACACGCTATCGTATATATATATATATATATATATATATATATATATATATATATATATATATATATATATATATATATATATATATATATATATATAGTAAATTTTCAAAATATTCATGGCAATTAAGTTATACAGAATTTTCCCCGTTTCATCCTCGTTAGGATTCATTAGTCAATAGCGGAAAATTCTGTGCCATTTATATTTTCAAAACTTACTACCTAGTTCTACTTACTATCGAAGTAAATACTAGAAAATATTTAAATAAAATGCCATATAGAAAAAGAAAATACACACACACACACACTTATATATATATATATATATATATATATATATATATATATATATATATATATATATATAAAGCACTCAGTAGAGATTAAGTTTAAAATCCAGTAGGTTCTGTAAACTTAAAGTAAATATAAATATTAATATATATATATATATATATATATATATATATATATATATATATATAATATACATACATACGTGTATATATATATATATATATATATATATATAATATACATACATACGTGTATATATATATAATATACATACATACGTGTATATATATATAATATACATACATACGTGTATATATAATATACATACATACGTGTATATATATATATAATATACATACATACGTGTATATATATATAATATACATACATACGTGTATATATATATAATATACATACATACGTGTATATATATATATATATATATATATATATATATATATATATATATATAATCCTTACTTAATAAAACGTTCAATACAACTAACATAGAAAATAGAGCTTGTTATTGAAGAACAAAAATTAAAAACTGTAAAAATATATTTTACATTAATTTATTGTTCAATAGCATACTCGGAAAGGTACGCTGCGGATTTTCAAAGAAACGCGTCCTTCTCATCAGAGGAAAGATATTAGCAAATGAAAATTATAGCGAAGCCATGAATTTTCATTAATTGAAACAGCATTACATGAAAACTAGTCATAAATGCAAAAAACAAAAAACGTTTTGTGCAAAGGGTTTATAAAATTGGGGAAACATTAAGAAATCAGAGGATACATTAATAGTCAAGAATTAAAATAAAACAAACAAAAAAAAAAGATGAAAGATATGGAGAGATCCAGTATTATAAACACGAACAGAAATTTAGATAATGTTCCCATAGGAAAAAACCTGGAATTATGCTGTTGACACGCAGAATCAAATTAAAATTCAGAATGTGCGTAGTAATACAAAATTAAAAAAAAGTTTGTAATCGATCGATTGCCTGCTCTAGTTCGGGACTCATCGCGGTGCGCCAAGAGGAAGTCTCACATGCCTTGCCACAATGACATAGTCCACAATAAATTTTAGTTTACATTGCACTTTCGCCCCTGTCATATCAAAGGACTTACTGTTGATATTTTTTCTTGTGCGGTGATAATTGCTTGAATTGAAGTTTAAAATGGAAAAGTCAAGTATCATTGTGAACTCGTGCTTTAAACAGAAACATTCATTTCAAACGCGACCCTGTCATATAAAAATAACCTACTATTGAGTTAATATGCGGGGCATTTCGGCTTGTTTAGTAATACAACTTCTCAAATGCCCTTGTGATGTTAGGCTGTATAAGGCATTAACTAAGCATAAATTAGTATCAAAATAAATAGTTAATATATATATATATATATATATATATATATATATATATATAGTGTGTGTGTGTGTGTGTGTGTGTGTGTGTAACATAGTCCCCCGTCTTTTATTGCTGACTAAATCGAAAGTTATTGGTGGAGAAATGGAGAAATCAAAAACCAAAAATCTTTTAATATAATTCATAATTTATTAAATGTAGAATGCAGACAGTTTTTTGAGAACAACCCTTTTATAGTTAATGTCTAGCCTTTTCAGATCATCGTGGAATACTTTCTCTCTCTCTCTCTCACTTTCTCTCTCTTACTCTCGCTCTCTTTTACTCTCTCTCTCTCTCGCTCACACACACGCAGTAATCTATAAATAGCTTTCATACGGCATGTACGATAAAACAAACTCCATCCAACTATTGACCTTTTCGTGTGACTTAATTAATAAGTCCGCCGATTTTGCTTCTAGAAACATAAAATGGGCAAAGGTGAATTGAAGATATATAGAAGAAAAGAAACTTTGATTTCACACATCTGCTGTTTTGCAATCATACCCAAGTCAAAGCCTTGAGGAGTTAAACTCGTCTAAATTTGACGGCGAAGTCCCAAAGGTGACTTTTATTCGGTCGTCGTCTGACAACGCCCACATTGCCATTGGAACCAATCATATTGACATCCGTCTGATTTTAGTTGCGCTGAAAGGAGGTTGATGATGAGCTAACACTTTTGTTTTACATGAGGTCACCACTTATCAAAGTCCAAAAGCTCATCGAGGATAAGGATTAATGAGTGGCAGGTGGCCATTGAGACAACACCGTGATGATTATTGATGGTCTAAATTGGTAGGATTTGATTATTTAAGAGAGCGGTATAATCTGAACTTGTTTACATTGGACTTGAAAACAATCATGTTATGTTCAAACAATGGGAAACAGTACTGCACGATTGTGTTCCACAGTAGTAGTATCGTATCGGTTAGACCTCTATATCGCTATTTCTCCTTTTTTTTTTTTTAGCCATTCTGAGAAATTGTCTTCAGATATATGGGCTGCCGCATAGCCTCCTTCCAGTCTGGTGACGGTACAGTATCTGTGTCCTGGGGAGCTTCCTTGCACTTTTGGGCAGATAGGAGAGTCTATTTGTCTCCACCTGTGTTTGTTTACTACAGTCCTGCAGTCGCTTGTTCTGATCCAGTTTTCGGCTACCCATTGCTTGTAGCAAAACCTGGGAGGCGCAAAATTGGGTCTTCAATCATGTCCCTCCTTTGGGAGTATTGTTTCTCCATTCCGCCTTCTATGTCTCAACTGGTTCGAAATTCCACAGTAGTTACACAGTAACAAAAGCATAAACTAGCTTCATTTGACTATCTTATGACAACGCAATACCACTGGACCGAAAGACTTTGACATTATGTTATTTAGTAAAAGATTTTAGTCGCGCTAAAAAAGGTGTTGATGTTCGGATAGAAACTTATTGCCCGTATATACTTTACCCAGCATTCAGACTAAGAAAAGACTCTCCAACTTCACTATGCGACAATCGTCATAATATAGGATTCGATGTTTTCTTTGTATGATGTATTTGTGTTTGTGCATGCGTCTATCAAAGGCCAAAGGCTACTCGAGGATAGGGATTAATGATTATTAGGTGAACAATTAGACAATACCATGATGGCTATTAATGGTGAAAATTGGTAGGATTTAATTATTTAATAGGGTGGCTCAAGTATAAACTGTTTTACATTTGGACAGATTAAAAATAAATTATAGTAATAATGATATATATATATATATATATATATATATATATATATATATATACTTCATTTACTCACATAAAATTAATATACGAAAGTATAAATTTATGCGTAAACTTTAAGTATTTACTTCAACAGTGCTCAATACGTAGGTAGAGCTAGTTAATAAGTTGTAAATATATATGGCGTTTAAGCTACACTGAATATTCCGCGTTTCATCCATTTTAGGATTCTTCAGGCTTATGCGAGATTTTTGTGGTTATCTCGTGTTTTTATATACGCACCTACTATTAAGTTTTTTGTTAGGCAATCAGCTTTCTAGTATCCACCGCGCCCTTCCTAATCAGCCAATGAGTAGGCACTTACAGGACAAAGGCCCATTTGATCTCCAGTTGCCCCGTTCCTGAAAAATGCCTGCAGACATTATAGGTAATATTTGTCGAACTGTTACTGTCGATACTATATGACAGAATTTTAAAAAAGAGCATTAAAACACGTTAAAAAAAGAAAAGAAAGGAACCTAATTTGATAAATAATGAAACTGAACTTTATTCAATATAAAATATAAATATTTTCTATGTAAAATTACTTAATTTTAAAGCAATATACACTCTAATACTGATACAACTGAATTATAAATTTCGGGAACAAACAATTAAAGAAACATAAAACACAAACAATTCTTGACCTTCAGGACAAGATCACAGTGTGGTAGTATCTGTTCTGATGCTACAATTCACCTTTTCTGTCCTCGGTCGGTGGAGGAGAATTCCTTCATGACTGAGACAATTTTTATTTTTGTTCATATCCAGAGTGCCCCTTATTGGGGAGCTGAATTTTCTTCACAAAATTATATGTTGAAATATTTAAATAACTATTACTTTTAATACAGAAATTACATTTAAAGTTTTGGTTTTCTGTTCTTCTATGTTAATTTTTTCCCATGTTTTTCATCAAAACGTGTAGCATATTTTCATCAGTTACATGGTTAGGAATCCTATACTCTGCTATAGTCATCATTTTCATATCAGTGCAGAATACATGAATACGGAAAGGAAGTTCACATAACTACTAAAAGACAATCATACCATAATGTGAATATAATAATAAACATCTATGATATTAAATCAGGGTGGTGGTGAATTTGGGAGGGGACATTATTATTATATTTTCACTCACTAGCAGTTGTCTCATAGGCAATCATCAGTGATCGCTCATTGGCAGTAACCTGTGGTATTCGCTGGAGATCGCGTGACAACAAGTCTCCCTAGATTTTCAATGTTCTCCACCTCTTAACCACTCGTGCAGATGATTGTACGTTGTCGCAACAGCTGTTTGCCATTGATTTCTCGTTGGCATCGATCATTAGTGTTTCCTGGGCTTTGAGTGACAAGATGCCTCCCCAAGGTACCAGATTTGAACTGCACACTTCCAGTGGAGATCTGGTTAGTACTCTCCCATCTCAGACTTTTCATCCTTCCTAACCCTTCACAACTAGTTGGTGTGGCGCCAGTCGATGTCATCTACAGTGTTTTTTGACACTTGAGGGAGAACATGGACCCTGCGTAAACGGGTTTAATTTAATTGCCGCTCCCTGGGGTTTACTTTCACTTTCTTCACATATATCTCGTACACTTTTTTTTGTAATCGGGCGTGTATTTTATTTTTTTAATTTTATAAATTTCTTTAATTGAATTTGATTCATAGTTTTATTTCGTGCTTGTTTTCATTTTCATTTTGATTTAATTCATTTTATTATTATATTTCCCACACTAATATTTTTATTTTGTTATACATTTACTTTTTTATACATATTCAAATAATGCTTTTGGCCTTCTTTTTGCCTACAATAGTACATTAAAAAAAGTTTTCGTGATTAAATAAACCAATGAAAACCTCTTGCGTATGCGCTTTTTAGGAGCAAACATAAAATAAAAACCCGTTTACGCAGGGTCCACGTTCACCGTGAAGTACCTTTTTTTTAATTTTTGCTGTTATAATAATAATAATAATAATAATAATAATAATAATAATAATAATAATAATGGCGCTTGTGTTTGTGCAATGTACACACCGGGCTATATTTTACATAGAGTTTTCCAGTTTTTTTTTTTTTTTTTTTTTTTTTACAATTTCACCCCAAACAAGGCACATTGCCACTTTGGTGTAGGGGGCTACTATCAGGGGCAACAACTACTGGGGTACTATGTAGGAATTTGGGCAGCAAGATGTCGGTTCACGTTACACTTGAACTTCTGCACGTCAGTACTGTTGGGGAAGCAGGACCTGGAATGGAATTCCAAAGTCTAGCGGTTCTGGGGAAGAAACTATTGGAGTAGAAATATATTTTATATCTAGGGATCTCTACAGTGTGGGGGTGGGATTTAGCAGCCTGTCGAGGGTGCTCACGTCGTGGGGGCACAAGTGCTTGCAGTTCGCCAGAGCATTCACTACTAAAATACTTGTAGAACAGGCAGAGGGATGCAACATTTCGTCGATGGGACAGAGGCTGAAGCTTAGATGCCAGTTCAGGGCCTATCAGATTTGCGACTCTCTTTTGAAACCTGTCAAGGAGCGAGAGACTAGTAGCAGATGCACCAGCCCAAATATGACAGCAATACTCCATACATGGGCGAATGGTTGCCTTATAGAGGTACAGGATACTTTCGGGTGTTAGTCTAGCACGGTAGAGAGAGCCCACCTTCCTTGCAGTGGCCCTGGCAATGCCTTCAATGTAATTGTTCCAACTCATGTTTCCTGTGAACGTTAGGTTAAGGAGTTTGAAAGATATAATCTCAGATAAAGAGTCGTTGACCATTGCTATAGGTGGTAGAGAAGGTTTCTTGTAATTATTGAATGAAACTAGTTTTGTCTTGGCATCATTGAATGTGACCATCCATTTTTCCCCCATTCCACTACAGATTGGAGGTCGTCCTCTAGTGTTTCTGCCATTTCTTTAGATATGCGTTCATTTGTTTTCCTGTCGTGTTTGTTATAGAGTGTAGTGTCATCAGCATATATACCCATCTCAGAGGCAATTTTGTCGGGGAGGTCATTTATGAATATCAGGAACAGTAGAGGTCCAAGGATAGAACCCTGGGACACTCCCGCATTTATATCATATTGTTTAGATGTACGACCGTCGAGGGCAACCTGGATTTTTCTCTTATCTAAGAAGGATTTAATTATGTTAAGTATTCTACCAGTGATACCGTATGATCTAATTTTTCTGAGGAGACTCTCATGCCATACGCTGTCAAAAGTCTTAGATATATCTAGAGCTACCGCTCTTCCCTCCCCCGCTTTGTCCAGTGAATGGTATATACGTTCAGAGATTACAGTTAGGATGTCTGCTGTGGAACGGTCCTTTCTAAATCCATATTGTTTGTCAGTCAGAAGTTTAGCATCTGTAAGGTGATGGACTAGAGCATGGTTAATTAAGGTCTCAAATATTTTGGCAAAAAGTGGGAGGAGGCTAATTTAATGGGTCAGTCCTTTCGCCAGAATTCTTGAATACTGGTACAACAGAAGCAGTTTTCCAACAGCTCGGAAAGCAAGTTTCATTAAGACATTTGTTGTAGAGTTTGGAGAGAACTGGAGCTGCTTCGGCTGAGCATTTTTTTAATAGCACAGCTGGGATGAGATCGGGTCCACATGCTTTTGAAGGATCAAGATTTTTTATGATAGCATGCACTTGAGCAGGGGTGATTTTCAGATCGTCTAGCGTGGCGTCTGTCCGCATAAGAAAGTTAGGTAGGGGGTGGTTTGAAGGGTCCAGTGTGGGGTTTGAGGCAAACCGACTGGCAAGCATGTTAGCCTTGTCGGTTGCTGAGGAGACAACCTCGTGATTGTTGGTTAGTGGGGGAATTGTTGATTGCCCATTATTTACTACACTGTTGTAGATTTTCCAGAAGTCTCGAGTTCCTAGTTTTTGTGCTTCGATGCATTTTCTAGTGGTTTCCGTAAATTCTGTCTTAGCTGTCGCTATTTCTTTCTTAACGTTATTTCTAGCTTCTATATACTTCAGTCTGTTTGAACTGGACTTATGTCGGTTAAATCTGCGGTATGCATGCTGCTTTTGAGCAATGACAGTTGCGCAAGTCGAAGTAAACCATTGGGGAGAGTGGGGCTTACTATAAAATTTCCGCATGGGAACATGCGCTTCGATTACAGTTTTGAACCAGTCAGTGGTCTCGTTTGCCCACTGTTCAGCAGGGAGAGAAAAATATTTCCCAATGGGGCATCTCTGATTAGTTTCCTAATGGCCAGTTTATATATAATATCTCGTTGTTTTGAACAGTGGCTCTTCAGTTTTGGCTCTAGAGTTTAGGGCAATCTCAACCATTATCACTGCATAATCAGCGTTCCTGAGTGGGCTGTCGGCCTTCGTTATGCAATCATCGGGAACTATGGTCAAAAACAGATCTAGAAGTGATGCGTATTGTTCTTCCTGGTCAGGGAAACGGGTTGGAAACGTAACAATTTGTGATAGGGAGTGAGATATAGTGAAGCTATGAGTTGTGCTGCCCGCTGCATCTGTGTAAGTAGAGAATCCAAGCCAGTTTTTGTGGTGGACATTAAAGTCTATTTCTGCACGGTACAAATACCAAACAATATTTATTTATAAGGTAAACACAAGAAAATATATTAACTAAAATTTAATGTACTCTTTATTTTTAGTTCATATTAAAACTTTAAATTAAAACTGATTAGTTAATTAATTTTTAAGATGAATTTGTGTTCATATTTTTCGGGAGAGAATATTTCCTATTTCATTTCCTATTTCAGTCATGAAAATTATTAACAGATAAAATTTATAAAATTTATAAAACAAACAAACAAAGAAACAAACAAATAAAAACTTTGAAGTTTTAAAGAAATAAATTACGCCTGATGCCAAAGTATTAACTTCATCGATCGTTAAAAAAAAACTGTCGTAAAAAATACTTCTAACTTTAAAATATTTGGAAATACTCAATGAAAAGTTTTATTTATTATTAAAAGAACGAACTGAAAAATATTCTCATATAAGAATTGTTTGTTTTGCAGTTTAAATAAATAAAATGAAATATTCGACTTCCTTCGATAGATATAAAATTTCAAAAACAATCCACTTACTGTTATATTTTGTTAGATTAAAATTATCCCAATGAGCAATTATTATAATAATTGCAATTATATAATTATCCAAATTGAGAATTGTTTGTTCTCTTTAGGAGAATAATAAAAAAAAGCATGCACAATCTAAGGCAACGAAATATATTTTTGATGGCCACCTGGTTGAATACCGGAAACTTTCTTTACCTACATTTTGATCTGGTAATGACGTCATGCTGTCATGTTCACTGGCCTATTCTCTCGGTAGCCGTGGTTTGGTGCCATTTTCGATTCTCCCGATTTTGAACTTGCATTATCTCCCCCTTTTCTGCGCTCTTCAAAATGAATCCAAAAAAGTTATTACGTGACTAATAAAAAGTGCCTTGTTATTTCACGTATCCACAGCTCGATGATAAGACATGAAAATAAATATGACAATAAAATACGGAGTTTTGTTTCTAGAGCCAGCGAATATTAAACTGGTAACTCTGTTTTCTTTTATTGCAGATTTATAAACTATCGGTTTTTTTTAGTTCAATTTGGTTTGGCAATTCATGATGTGGTTTAAGCAAGACGGAGATACATGCCACATAGCGCGCGATAAGATCCATTTACTGATAGAAATATTTTACGAATGAATAATTTCACGAAATGAACTTGTCAACTAGCCACTTTGTTCATGCGGTTTAACCACATTAGATTATTTTCTTTTGGGAATATGCAAAGTCACATGTCTAGGCTGAATAAACCAGACACAACAGACCACTTTCAAGACAACATTCGAAGCATTATTGCCGAAATATATCCCAATTAAATGCGCAGAGTTTGTGAAAATTGGACCTCTAGATTACGATATGTATGCGAGCAGAGGAGCCATATGCCTTATACATGGCAATTAAGCAACACGCACCGACTCGTCAGGCTAATGCTTTAGCCTGCCGAGTCCTCACGAGAGTAAAACGCGGAAAACTCTGTGTAGCCTAGTGTGAGTGTTTGTATATGTGTGTCACGGAGGACACATGTTAGTAACGACTTATGACACTAAATGTGCAGCTGCAACGATTAATTTATTCTTCGTTAGATGATGATGATGAATATCAAGGATAGTAGTCGTATCTTACTGCAATGGTGATACAGCTGCCACTGTTGCTGATAACGACTATCGGAATGACGCTGACGTCGACACATCCATCATCGTGATAATCATTGACGGGGAATAAAGCACCGTGTTTCATTCTACCAGTGAATTCATATGTCGACGACCGCCGCTGCAGTAGCATCTCGTTAAAAACAAAACAAAACAAAACAAACAAAAAGCAAAGCAAAACAAAACAAACCAAAAAACAAAGCAAAAAACAATTCACATCATAGACGTTTTGCTTCCGTTTTACTTTCGACTTTGCTGTGCATTTGTTGTTTTTGTAGTTTCTTTATCTCGGCTACAAAAAAACAAAAGATAAAACAAGTACAGACACACACACATACACACACGCATGCATAACACACATACACTTACTCGCGCAGAAATTCTCAGGAGGTTGCTCAGACCGAAACACCTACTTGTCGATGTAACCAAAGACATCCAGGTATACGCCAGCACTACTAATTCTACTAATAACCATTTTAGTATCGGATATACACAAAACTGATATCGTAATACGTCTAAACGTGTTCTCTCTTTCTCTCTTTCTGTTTTCTCTGCCCCTTTCCTTCCTAACCCTCCCTCTTTCTTTCTTTCTTTCTTTCTTTCTCTCTTTTTCTTTCTCTCTCTCCTTCTCTCTCTCTCTCTCTCTCTCTATATATATATATATATATATATATATGTATATATATATATACTTATAGTTTAACCCGAATATAAGAAAAACGAGGCCCGAATATAAGAAAAACGGATATGAGAGATTTTCTTTGGTCCCAAATTAGAGCCTGTGTTAATGCACAGAGTAACCCGGATATAAGGACGGATATAAGCGTAACCCGGAAATAAGATAGATGTAGGAATAAGGAGGCAGTCTCTTATATCCGGGTAACACCGTTTATATATATATATATATATATATATATGTGTGTGTGTGTGTGTGTTGTCAGGTCATGTCATGTGCTACTGGTACCATGTAACCCAGTAAGTACTACTTTCCTCATGGTCGGGTCACTGGCGACTAAAATGGTTCCCTCACCAGACTTGCTTGGTGAGGAGGGCGGCTAGTCTCCCTGAAGGATTAAAAACAAGACCTTCCAAAGGGCGAATGAACTCTTTTTCCGGGTAAACAGCCAACTAGCACCGTGTATATTTGTGTGTGTGTGTGTGTGTGTGTATGTATATTGGGGTGGAGAGGGCTCCCTTAAGCCGTGGTGAAGGCAACCTTTCTAGGAGAAGCAAATCTTAGATTTAAAAAACCATAAAGCGGAAGACCATTACCCGCATTAAGCTGGTCTGCAGTTTAATTTGTTGCTGGCTATCTTGCTCTTGCTTGTTGCTGGATCTCAACATTTTGAACCGAGAGAGAGACTTAGCTGTCGTACAAAGCTAAGACTCTGTAACATCATATTTGTATAAATACTCCCTCAGGCATTTGGGCTCATGGATTTTAAATGTCTGAGGGAGTGGCACTCGTCTGACAAGACGTTGCAATCATCATGTGTGTGTGTATAACTTTAAAATCATTTCATGCTATTATAAGGTGACATAATAAAGTGTCTATAGATTTTCAGTAGTTACTTCAACATTGCCAAACATGTGTGTAGAGCTTTGTAGTAAAGTACGAAAGTATATTTGACGATTCTCTGAGATGAAACGTAGACGCCTCTGTGTAGCTTAATTGTCATATTTTCATACTCCCTCCTCTCCTTATATAAAATATGCATATATTATATGCACACACATGCCTGCGCACGCGCGCGTACAGACACGCGCGCGTACACACACACACAAACACACACACACACACACACACACGCACACACACACACACGCACAAACATATATCTATAGAGTGGAAAATATAACTCCCAGTGTACCAACTTTATTTAAATCATATAAATAGGCGTATATCTATTCACTGATTGTTAATTGAACCATATGGACATATATCTTATAAATATACAAAATAAATAAATAAATAAATAATTTAAAAACGAGAATGAACGTATAAAAAAAAGCGAGGAATAAAATAAATAAATAAATAAAATAATTAAATAAAATCGATGGATAGTATAGTCGCCACTAGAAAAGAAAAAGAAAAAAAAAACAACCATAAAAACCAAAGATAGAAGAGTTAACAGGGATGAGGGTATAATATTACTTCAGATCAAAGCGAAAACTTACGCCAATAAATAACCGCCAAGTTAAAATAATACCAATACCCTACAGATTGACTACATGAAGTCGCCCTCTACTCTCAATCCTCATCTACCCTCAACCCCTCAAACCCTACTTCCTTCCTAAAACTAAATGAAAATTCTGCGAGCACGGTTTAGTTCCTAGAACTCTCCGTCTGTTGCACACAATAGCGCGGGACTACTTCTCAGCTAAATATAACATGGTCGCCTCCAAGTCGAATGTAAACAAGTTGAGCCGCCCTCTTAAATAATCAAATCCTACGAATTTCTACCAATTAATGATCATCACGGTGTTGTTTCATCGTTCACCTGACTCTTATTAGTCCCTATATTTTAGTGCCATTTGATATGTGGTGACCTTCATGTAACAAAAAAAAAAAAAACAAAACAAAAAACAACAACAAAAAAACCCCAAAAAACAAAGACATTCTTAGCCGATCATCAACCTCCTTTCAGCGATATTAAAATCAGACGGATACCAATATGATTGGTTCCAATGACAATGTGGCCGTTGTCAGAAGACAATCGAATAAAGCCACCCTTGGAACTGTGTCATCAAATTTAGAAGAGGTAAACCCTTGAAGACTTTCCCATGAGTTGAATATGATTGCAAAGCAGAAGAGAAGTGCAATCAAAGCAATTCTTCTTCTAAATATTCGCTTGCAAGGTGTCATCAATTCACTTTTGCCCATAATCAATTTTGTAGAAGCAGTATCGCCGTGCTTATAAATTTAGCCCAACGAACATGGTTAGGGGTCGAACTTCGTCTCCAGAGGTTATTTTATCATGTATGCCATATCGGAGCATTTTATAGAGAGCAGAAGCTTATCACCACAATTAAACCGTCTATGATAATATCACAAACGCACATACTCACACAATCTAACCACTGCACACACACACACACACACACACACACACACACACACACACACACACACACACACACACACATATTGTTTTGAAAATATAAATATCAACTAACACGTGTTCCGTCGTCTACGACTCATCAGAGTGGCTGAATCTAGCAAGATTCGATATCGGGACCCATGGTAAGAAGCCTAAATTCTTACTTACCACACGTCCACCTCGCACAAACAAATATATATATATATATATATATATATATATATATATATATATATATATATATATATATATATAGTTATCCACATACAGTACTGTTTCTCTGCTTCACAGCTCATCAGTGCGGTTAGACAGGCAACTGCCTCAAGCCAGGATCGAAACCCGAACGCCCAAATGGCAGTCAAGGCTTCTCACCATTACGCTACACGGTTGCTGCTGTGTGGGTGATGAATAAACGATGTTTTCACATCGTCGAAATGCCTTCGCTCGATTTGTTTACACAAAGAGCGTCGCTTAATACGCTAATTGCAGTTTGTATAACACTTTCCAAATGCTGAAATGCTGAACTCAAGATTGGGAATATTATAGTCATCCATATATAGCACTGTTTCGCTGTTTCACAGCTCATCAGTGAGGTTAGTGTCATATAATCACACAAAAATTAAATTATCCCCAATCTACATAGATGTATTAAAGGCTTATGTAGAACAACTACATGGATGGTAACCTTCAATGCCGCCAAGACTAAAATAGTTTCATTCAATAATTACAAGAAACCTTCTCTACCACCTATAGCAATGGCCAACGACCCTTTATCTGAGAGTACGTCTTTCAAGCTCCTTGGCCTAACGTTCGCAGGAAACATGAGTTGGAACAATTACATCGATGGCATTGCCAGGGCCGCTGCAAGGAAGGTGGGCTCTCTCTACCGTGCTAGAAAACTACTAACACCCTAAAGTATCCTGTACCTCTATAAGGCAACCATTCGCCCATGTATGGAGTATTGCTGTCATATTTGGGCTGGTGCATCGGCTACTAGTCTCTCGCTCCTTGACAAGTTTCAAAAGAGAGTCGCAAATCTAATAGGCCCTGTACTGGCATCTAAGCTTCAGCCTCTGTCCCATCGACGAAACGTTGCATCCCTCTGCCTGTTCTACAAGTATTTTAATGATGAATACTTTAACGAACTGCAATCACTTGTGCCCCCATGACGTGAGCACCCTAGACAGACCCGACAGGCTACTAGATCCCACCCCCACACTGTAGAGGTCCCTAGATGTAAAAGATATTTCTACTGCAGTAGTTTCTTCCCCAGAACCGCTAGACTTTGGAATTCCATTCCAGGTCCCTGCTTCCCCAACAGTACTGACGTGCAGAAGTTCAAGTGCAACGTGAACCGACATCTTGCTGCCCAAATCCTACATAGTACCCCAGTAGTTGTTGCCCCTGATAGTAGCCCCCTACACCAAAGTGGCAATGTATCTTGTTTGGGGTGAAAATGCAATTAAAAAAAACTGCTAATCTCAATCAGTGCAATTAAATGCCACGGACAATGCAAGCAGTAGACCTACATTTTTATATTAGAGTTTCCCTTTACTAGATGCATATCTTGATCAAGACTGAGAGTGCATATCTTCCATCGCGGTCCTAGATACAAACCTGGAAATTTTTACGTCCCGGGGAATACATGCTGCACCTAACATTCATAAATGATCACTCATCTGTAACTGGCCAGGTTTATCGTTGTTTAACTTTGGTGATCGAACAAAAACCGGTATATCAACGTGATTATTCACACACACACACACACACACACACACACACACACACACACACACACACACACACACACACACACACACACACACACACACACACACACACACACACACACACACACATATATATTATGTGTTAAGATAAAGAGTAAAGTTGGTCCTTTAATTACCATTACTCCCAGGTCCACTCTGACCCAGAGTGGTAGTACCTCTTAGGGTCCCAACTATGGGTTAAATAGAAACCGACGTGAAAACAACAAATATATTCTATTAAAAAAATTTACAACAACAAATATATTCTATTAAAAAATTTTTCTTCAAAATCTTTGGGTTCAGCATTAAATAACCCGAAAAGGGTTGATATGCCGTAAAACAAAAGCAACAACAACAACAAACAAACAAAGGGTAAAGTTACATAGGAACTTCATTATACCATCAAGTCAATAAGGGTTCCAAAAAAAAGAATAAGAGAAACTTTTTTATACCATGATATTTCGAAACTAAATGCTTCTTGTCAGAAAAAAAAAACAGTAGAGAAGCTTTTAGCTCCAAAATGCCATAGTCTAAAGAGGTTTCTCCCTTATTCCTCATTCTATAACCCTTATTAACTTAATACTGTAACAAAATTTCTATGTAACATTACTCTTTATCTTTTTAAATTCTCCAATTGTTTGCTCCTTTTAACCGGGTAGAGACAATTTTTACCCAGATTGCCTTACTATTGAAAATTTTATTTTCAGCTTAATTCTCTCTCTCTCTCTCTCTCTCTCTCTCTCTCTATATATATATATATATATATATATATATATATATATATATATATATATTATACACATATACATGACAGTTGCATCAGCCAATTCTTAAGAAAAACAAAAAACAAGAAAGGATCAGAACCAAACTATGTAGGCAGGAATTGTCTATATTATTAAGGAAACACACTTAAAGGAGAAAATCCAGCCTATATATATATATATATATATATATATATATATATATATATATATATATATATATATATATATATATATACTAAGTTTAGGTACACAGAATTTTCCATGAGTATTCGTCAACCTAACACATGGAATTGATATCACCGTGTCTTTTTACATATTCACGTGGTGCTGAGTTTCCTTGTTGGGCAATCATATATTTTTTTTATTTACGCAACCATTTGTCGCAGCCAATTGTTGCGCGTTTATTGGGCAGGACTCCATCTGACATATAATTCACCTCGTTCTTTGTTTGTATTTTGAGGGAATAGAGAACCTTTTCTTTGTGTGTTAGAATGTGACCTAGTTTTAAGTTGTGGTGTGTTCAGCGATACGTGCTACGACTATTGCTCGCCGTATATTATTTTGTTTCAATAGAAGTTACCTTTTCTAACCGTGCCTGTGTTTTACTTAGTGGCCCTCCCACTTTGCATTCAAATTCACAAAAGCGATATTAAGCACAACCAACTAAAATATCGTTTCAATCAAGACCGAACATTCGACGCATTCTTTAGAAGTTATGATGATCGTTTCAACATCGATTTCGGAGATTAGCCTGATGCAAAACAGTTCGTCTGCTTTTACGAAAGCTAGGAACTACTGAACACAGTAGGTTTGTAGACTACATTCTACTTAAAAACGACTACGGATTTGGAGTTCACGGAAGCCGTTAAGTTACTATCAGAACTTTTCAGTCCGAATACATCCCTGCTTTATGAGATATGGCAATGTTTTAATTTGACTATACGGGACGATGAAGATTATTCAAGCTTCGCTTCAGTCGTAAACAAGCAGTGTAACGACTTCAGACGAGCAGAATTATCGGTTGATAATTTTAAATATCTCAGTATTGCTCAATAGCTAGTCTTGGCAAAAAAAAAAAAAAATGCTGAGATTAAACGGAAAGTGTTAGCGATTCTCGAAAGTGAACCCAATCTCGCTCTACTGAAACTTGCGGAAGATTTACAAGCGTGAGAAGCGATTCTAAAATCATAGAAGAATCGGGCGTAGCATACACCAGGAAAGTAAAGTACACATCTAAAAATGACGCCTTTAATAAAGGGAAATACGAATATGTCCAGCCACAGTCTCGGTATAAAGCAAAGAATTACTTTACTAGTAAAGTATTACCCATATATTCAAAACGAACGGATTGTTTAGAAACCAAAGAAATTACCGAATGACCAGGTTACATAACAGATGTGGAGAACTACAAAAAAAATTATGCCCCTTCGGAATAAAATGTGTCAAAAATGTGGCAAGCTTGATCATAGAATTTCGCATCATAGAATAAGACGAAAAAAAAAAAAAGAATCAGGCAGGCAAAATCAAGCACAAAGTCCGACGAACATTTATGCAAATATGTTATCGTCTAGATATTTAATAAAACCGTGAAATTCCAGTTAGACCTTTTAATTATAAATTCACATATGTGAAAGAAACTTAACAAACCGACCTTGCAGAAAACACTAAAGTCAGCTCACATTATTACTGTCAATAAGATTAATTTTATTAACCAGTAAATTAGAATATGACTATTAAAAATTCGGATTGAAATGGCTCAACAGTTTTAAACTTTGAAATTCATCAGTCAACATTTTTGAAAAAGTAAAAGAAACATTTCGAAATCAATCTGTTTATGAAAAACGACCGAAAACGTTTCAAATGAACTGCATACAACACATCAAGGAAAACACGAAAAAAGAATAACGCAAATAATTCGAGAATACGTTGAGAAATAACGAAGCAATTAAAATGTGAGTAGAAAATAAAAGCGTTACAAAGTTGCATAAAAGTTGTTTAAACGTAAACAAAAGGAGGTTGAAATGTTTAGGGAAAAGCAAAAACCGATATCCACTCGAGCAGCAAGAAGGACTGACAAATACGAAGATGATTCTACTATATATGCTTCTAATATTGTCAGTTTATTTATAAAAACATAAGAATACAAAGATAACTGAACCTGCGTAATAGAATTGCGATATCATTCAGATACTAGCGAATGATATTAAAGAAACACAAACGTTAAATTAAATTGTAAAGGATTGGCCATATTGGGCAAATCGTATAAGGTACAAAACATACTCATAAACGCCACCAAAACCAATTAAAAATAAAGTCATTCAGATGACACTAGATACACATTACACGAAGAGGAAGAGCCAATCGACGCTATTTTCGAGACATTCGATATCGACACACTCCAACCGGAACAGCGACAGTCGAGAGTAAAGAAAATTTACTGACCTTTGACTATCGACTCAAAGCGAAAAAGATATTAACAAGCCTTTTTGCCGTGCAAAACGGCTTGGTATGAAGAGTGTTGTGGGGACTCACCTATGCACAAGATATGAACTCTTTTGGAGTGTATAAATAGACTGGGAAGTACCGGCATTCGGCGCGGCCTGTGTACTTCTCAGTACGCTGTCTTGGCGGTATGTGCTACGACTGTTGCTCTCTGTATATTGTTTTGTTTCAATGCAAATTACCCTTTGTCAGCCATATCCATGTCCGTGTTTTCCTTAGTTACCCTTACGAACCACACACACACACACACACACACACACACACACACACACACACACACACACATATATATATATATATATATATATATATATATATATAATTCACGTATTCTTCACTTTTTAAAAAATTTTTTTCGATT
This sequence comes from Euprymna scolopes, assembly GCF_053919585.1. Taxonomy (NCBI): domain Eukaryota; kingdom Metazoa; phylum Mollusca; class Cephalopoda; order Sepiida; family Sepiolidae; genus Euprymna; species Euprymna scolopes. The sequence continues at coordinate 19,619,259 of NC_136499.1, read as the reverse complement.
AATTAGGTTTTTAGGACTCCAGAAAATATAATTGACTAGCGCACACTGCGAATAAACGGATCATAAACCTGAGTTGTTTAATTTTTACGTTACAATGACAACCTTAAATGTAGGTTGATATTTATTTTAAGAAAAAAAAATGTATTTTTTAGATACGTTTTTTTTTTTTTTTGCAAAATGTTTTAATAGACAAACGAATCGTTGTCCTTATTTGTCAAAACTGAAGATTCTTTTTTTAAAACATTGTTAATTGAACATTTTATAATAAAATATGCGTGAATAGACTAGGCAAAATATTCTACGTTTTCATGACAAAAACTGCTAAATAATAAAGACCCGTTAGATTATATTTAATTAATGATAAATGTAACACATTTTCAAACAAAAAAGACAAAAATGTGCATAGATATTTATATTACCTACGTATCCCTTGTTAAAGCTAGTTCTCTATTCGTAGAAAAAATATCTCCTTCGAGACAACACGATTGTCTTACTTATAACTACTAATATAGCTTGAAAACTTGTCCTAACATTTGTTCGAAAGGAAACCCTCTTTTATTTATGCAGAATAAAAATCGCGCCATCGTCGGAATTTTCCGGGCAGTTTCCGTAAAACGCAGGAATTTTTTGACCAATATTTGTACACATTTTACGAAACTTAACTAATATTGAAATTCAAATCAAGAAAAATAAAAAATAAATAAAAATAAAATGAATAAAACACGTACTGTAAAGTGATTTCTATGAATCTATTTTTTGAAAGAAAAAAAAACATGATACTAAACAATTTAAAATAATTTTTTATGATAATATTTTTTTCAAATCAAGATAATTTTTTTTTCTTATAATAATCCATAGCAAATAAATGTTTTCTGAAATAACGTCGACTGCTGCATTTTCATTGAGTAACGTTTCGACACCTTTCGGCGTTTTACGTAAACTGCACGGAAAATTCCGACGGCAGAACAGCTCTTGTTCTGCATAAGTACCCTACTTTTAATATAGGTGCGGCGCACACTATATGAAAAGAACAATTTAAAGCTCTTATGACCAAACAATACATTCCCTCGAAAATTCCGAATGGTTTATATTAACCACAGACCATGTAACTAAATACTCCTCGTCAGCGATGACTGAATCAGGGTTATAGCAAAAAACGACGTGTATTGCGCTAGTGTTTTTTATGCTATTATATATATAAAAGTGAACGTGTCTGTGTACATTTCCCTACGCAATAACTCTGTCAATTTTTAGTCTACACACTCGAAATTTGATATACAGGGTACTGAGATTTGGAAAAATCGATGTGATCGGTTTTTGGCCAGAAATTTGGCGATTAAGGGGTCAATGTTCAACGATTTGACCTTTGAGAACTCTACCAAACTCCTCCGAAAATTTTGGGTCTACGCACTTAAAATTTTAGATATAGGTTCATGGATCTAACTTAATAACTTGATTTGAGCCCAAAACAATAAATGTTAAGGGGTCATAATAGAGGTCAAAATTAAAAAAAATTGACTTCTGCGGTCTCTTCCAAATTACTCAGACAATTTCTGGTCTAAATATTTGAAATTTTACATAAAGGGTATTCAGAGATAGGGCAAGCTTTTTCATCAGTTTGGGTCGAAAACTTTTAGGTACCAATATATAAATGCATGTACGTATGTCTGTTTGCATGTCTGCCTTAAACTTTCAATAGAGGCGACGGATGTTTATCAAGATCAGTATCGTTTAAAGTTCGATACGACAAATATCGAAAATTGGTTAAAAACATTAATATCTTCCCCTTCAACTAGGCACTTTTCTACAAGGGGGGATCACTTTTTTCGCCGATATTTTTGAAAGTTATCTTCTCCTTTAGATTGTTTAGCCTTAATTTACAAAATGTCGCTTCCGATGGTCGTAACAGCATAAACGTTAGGTTTTACCCTGTTCTTTTCCTCCTTTGCGGTTCGAGTTCGAACCTGCTTTCTACTACCACTTTTTTTTTTTTGCTCAACATACACATCCAAACACCCGGGCAACGCCGGGCTAAAATGCTAGTATATATATATATATATATATATATATATATATATATATATATATATATACACACACACACATAAAAAGGCCTCCATTCAGTCTTGGAAGACTATGGATACCCATTGTAAGGTGGATGCTTGCGCGTGAAGTTTTTGTGGCAAGAGTTGCGCAATTCCAACCACACTTCTCCTAAGTCGACATTGTTGAATACCATTGGCAAGTAGAGGTTCAGGACGACTGGAAACAATGCCCAGATAAGCGGAAAGCACATACAACGCCTAGAATTCCCAAATGGTCACCCATCTGGTACTATGTTGCTTAACTTCGGTGATCTGACGAGAACCGGTTCGTCAACGTGATTATGCCGTATATGTACACCCCCACACACACATATATATATATATATATATATATATATATATATATATATATATATATATATATATATATATATATATATATATATATAATTATTTTTTTACTATAATAATTAAATACCTACAGACACTAGTGTTTCATCCTTTCGGGATTCTTCAGTGCAGGTGTCACGATTACTACCAGTCGAACGATTCGAACCCCGCGACACGAGACATCTCTGGCTCGATTGGCGGAGGCCGTATCCATTCGGCTACTATTAACCGTGTGAAATAGCGTTGAATTTTAAACATTTTAATTTAAATGTTCATTACGTCAGACAGACAGTGATCAAATCGTTATACGATGATCTACGCATAAGAGCTAAATTGACCGACTTTTTAATTCAACTGAAAGTGCTCAACGATAAGAAACGAATTTCTTAAAGGGGCTGTCATAATTATTTTTTTACTATAATAATTAAATACCTACAGACACTAGTGTTTCATCCTTTCGGGAAAAATGAAATTGGTACCGTTGGAAAGGTTAAAGTTTCAAGTTTTGTGGGGAATCTTCAAAGTTGCTCAATATGAGCACCATTCGTCACACGGCAGACATCTAGTCGATAGTCCATTTCCTGCCAAACGCGTTCCAGCATCTTGACGTCAATGGTTTCCACAACTGCCGTTACTCAAGCCTTTAGTTCGTCAATATCTCTTGGAAGGGGCGGCACATAGACTTGTTGTTTGACAAAGCCCCAAAGGAAAAAGTCACACGGGGTAAGATCTGGAGACCTAGGAGGCCAGGGCATGAGAACGTCATCACCTCGCCCAGATCTCCCAATCCATCTACCAGGCAGCCTTGTGTTAAGAAACTGCCTTACTCTAAGTCTCCAGTGTGCACTATCTTGTTGAAAAATGAAGTCATCAGATTCTGCTTCTTTCAACTGAGCCATTAACCAGTCTTCCAGCATGTTGAGATAGGATTCACCAGTGATAGTTGTCTCTTCAAAGAAGAACGGTCCATAGACATCTTTCTTGGAAATTTCACAAAACACATTCACTTTTGGTGAATCTCGCTCGTGCTCAAGAAGTTCATGAGGATTCTCAGTACCCCATATGCGAGTGTTATGCTTGTTAACTTTGCCATTCAGATGGAAGGTCGCCTCATCGCTAAAAACAAACCGGTCATCAAAGCCGTTATCTTCCAACTTCTCTTTCATTGCAATGCAAAAGTCACGGCGAAGGAGCTTATCAGTGTCCTTCAACTTTTGGACCAACTTGAGCTTGTAAGGTACCATTTGCAGTCGTTTCCCAGACAGTTGCTGGAGCAAGCTGAAGTTCTCTGCTGGCTCTTCTTACTGATTTACGGGGGCTCCGCTGAAAGGCTGTCCGAACTTGCTCAACTGCATCTTCTGAAGTTGAAGGGCGACCTGTTCGCTTACTTGGGCACAAACACCCATCTTTCCCAAATTTAGCATGCCATCTGACAATGGATTTCCTTTCAGGGGCTTCTTTTTTAAATTTCCTGCGTAATGCACGCTGAACACATGTCCACGATTCAGTCTTTGCAAATTGGAGGATGCAAAATGCCTTGTCTTGTTTAGAGAACGCCATTACTGCACCTGGAAAGATAAGACGAAAATCATTAGTATGACCAAAAACTTGATTAAGCAAGCTTTAAAATGGTACCAGTTTCATTTTTCTACCTGGAATATTTCATGAGATATACACATTTGTAATGTTCCCAAGACTTTTGAAACACCCTGTATATTTCTTGCCTACATAACCTCCGAAATTAAGCAACAATGTGGCGGCTGGCCAGTACCTGATGGGTGAGCATTTTGGGAATGCTAGACGCCGTATGTGCTGGAAATAACTCCTGCGTATAGTATAACGCTTAGTCGTCTCGCTCTGTCTTATTATCAGGACCAAGTGTTTCTGGATGAGAGAGAGAGAGAGAGAGAGAGAGAGAGAGAGAGAGAGAGAGAGAGAGAGAGAGTGGTAGATGCAAGTCTTCCACACTTTAAACTAAGTCAAGCGCAGGTCACAGCAAATAGGGAGAGGGAGAGATAACAACTATTTGTAAATACGAACAACATCATGTAACGACAAATTGCCGAAATAAATTGTATGTTTAGCAAAATCATTCTCGATGTTTTTCTTTTTTGGTATCGATTTTTCAAAGCATTTTCTAACCAATGGTGTAATAGCAATATTTAGCTCACTAAAAAAATTATTAATTTATTTTTCAAAGATTTAAAAGTAGTGGGTTTCGTAAAAATAATGACACACACACATATTGCTAATCTGAAAAAATAATTATTAACATATTCAACGAATTTTACACTTCAAAACATAATGGATGAAAAATTAAACACACTCAAAAATTAGGATTTTCAACGTTAAAATCTGACACATGTACATATGATTTTTTTTGTTTTGTTTTATCTAAAATCCTCACCCTCTTCACAATACAATACATTTTTTTTCAGTTCCGACTGATTATTTTAAGCATATTTGTAACAATATAAAAAGAAGGGGGTTTTGTAGGCAAAAAATATATATGTAGATATCGATTATGAAAAAAAGTAGAGCCTTATAAAGTTCATTTTTCACTTAATAATCGATGAAAATTTCGTATCAATTGGATAATTACTTGATTTTTGGTAGATTTTTAAAAGGAGACTCAGTCAAAAAGTATTTACGCCCTTCTCCCGTTTTGGCCTAAAACGCACTCACTGAATTTTTAAAATTTCTATTTGTTTCTATTCTAACAATCGTTGCTTGTGAGTATTTATTTTCATTTTAGTCTCGCTCTAATACTTGTGAATTATCAACTGTAAACGCACTCACTTAAATGGTCACTGAAAAACAAACATTAAACAGATTGATACTTAGTAATGATGTCCAACTAATCTTTTTTTTTTTTACAAGGGTGTCACCACTTATCAAGGCCCAGAGGCCACTCGAGGATAAGGGTTAATAGGCATACATTAGTCATTGTGATTTTAGCATAGTAAAAAGTGGGAATTTTGAAACTTGGATTACTTAGGGGGACGATTCAATTAGAACTTGTTCACATTGGACTTTTTTTTTTTTTTTTCATAGGTATCAACTCATTATCAAGGCCAAGAGGCCACTCAAGGATAAGGATTAAAGAGTGTACAGTAGAAATTGGACAATATAATAATCATTAGTAACGTTACCATTTAATTTCCACTTTTATTGCCTTGATTTTAATTTCGCTCTCTCTCTCTTTTTCTCTCTCTTTCTTCGTTTCCTCTCTCTCTCTCCCTGTATATATATATATATATATATATATATATATATATATATATATATATATATATACATAAGTGGTGGACGGATGTTTGTTTAAATAGACATTTGGCTAGATTATTTACGGGCGCTGCTCCCGTGTGTCGATCGGTAGAACTGCTGACTTTCAACGCGATGGTTCTAGGTTCAATCATCGGCTTGGGAGAGGTCTAGCAGCACTGATGAGTTGTGATTTGTGATGCAACGAAACAGGACTGTATGTCGATGACTAAATTAATATACGAAAGTATAATTTTATGCTTAAACTTTAAGTATTTGCTTCAACAGTGCTCAATACATAAGTAGAGCTAGTTAGTAAGTTATAAAAATATATATGGCAATTAAGCTTCATATGCATAAGCCTGACGAATTCTTACAAGAATGAAATGTGAGAATATTCTGTGTAGCTTAATTACCATATATATTTTTATAAATTATTATATATATATTTTTTTTTAATTACCATATATATTTTTTATAAATTATATATATATATATATATATATATATATATATATATATATGTATATATATATATATATGTCTAATATATAAAAGGCTATATGCTTGTCTGTCTGTCTGTCTTTATTTTTTAAAACACTGTCTCTCCGAAACTAAAAGTCACAGAGCGGCGTTGGGGCCTCAAATGATTGGATTTTTACGGACCATTAATGAATCAAAAATGAAAAAAATCATTATTCATTTTTTACATTCATTTTAGTTTATCTTTTAATTTTTATTTTGTAATCACGTTGTGTTACGTTGGTACAGTACTAATCCTACCAGCTTTGAATTTTACAGTTTTATTTTCGGTTTCGATTCTAGCTGATGGCACCCAAGTATCTTTTCTTTTTTTTTTTACTTCTGAAATCATGACTTTTTAATATATACGAAATCTAGACAAATTAAAATATCATATTTAAGTCTATTTTACGACCGGGCAAAGCCGGGCGCCCCCTCCTCGCTGGTATATTTCTATTTCTAATATATAAAAGGCTATATATTTGTCTGTCTGTCTTTTTAGTTGTATTTTACCACTCTATCGCTTCCGAAACTAAAAGTCGCAGAGCGGCGTTAAAATCCTCAACTGATCGGATATTTTATGCACCGTTCTTTTATAGATCTTTAGCCGGTTAAAATAGTTGTTAAGGGATCAAAAAGGGGTCAAAATTGAAAAAAAATCTTCATACATTTTTTTATATTCATCTTATTTTTAATTGTTAATCAGTGTATATGAATGTCAGGTTGGTACAGTATTAACGCCACCAGCTTTGGATGCTGCAGTTTTGCTTTCGGTTTCGATTCTAGCTGATGGCATTCAAATACTTTTGAAATCACAAGTCTGATAATATATACGAAATCTGGATAAATTAAAATATCATATTTAAGCGTATATTACGACTAGGCAAAGCCAGGTGCCCCGCTAGTATATATATATATATCCTATCATAAGTTGCTCGCTTGGTTAGTATTGCTGGATGGCATCGTCCTTTCGAGTTAAAACTCCTACTTGTGAGACATCAGCTTGGGGTTATTATTAGCTGGTTGGATGACCGCGTCCCTTGTTGAGACGAAGTAGGTTCATTTCACAGTCGGATTTCGGCGCGGTTTGCTTGATCTGTGTTGGTTAATTGAAATGCTTGTGTGCGTGGCGTTTGCTCAGTTGGTAGAGTGCTTGCCTTGCATGCAAGAGGCTCGGGTTTCGAATCCTGAGTTCGGATGTGTCTAACTGATGAGCCCAAATGAGGGCGAAACTCGAGTCTTGGACTTCCGGTTCTTTGACTGTCATGGCTATTGTGGGCTGCGACGTTGTTTGACTGTGGAATTTATTATATATATATATATATATATATATATATATATATATATATATAGGGTGTTCAATATTTATCATTACAACTTTCTATTATCTATGTTAAGTGAATTTTAATGAAATTTTTATCTTTTTCAGCTAATTAATTAATAAAGTTTAACTTGAAGATTACTTTTAACAATATGGACCATGTTTTAGCGAAACAAATTGCTATTGTAGCGCTATTCAAATCCGGAATGTCTGCAGAAATCATTGCGATGACTTTAAATGTGAACCGAATGTTGATTTGGAGATCACTAAAACGTTTCAAATCAACTTGTGAGATGAAGATATTTAGTCTCTCTTGGAGAGTAAAGTCTCAGCTTCCCAACATATAAATTTGGTGTTTCTGAAGAAGAAATTAAGTAAGGAATGGACCAACATCTCGCAAAAAATCATTCGTGATTTGTGTAGAGCAAACGTTTGCGGCATTTAATTTCCACTTTTATTGCCTTGATTTTAATTTCGCTCTCTCTCTCTTTTTCTCTCTCTTTCTTCGTTTCCTCTCTCTCTCTCCCTGTATATATATATATATATATATATATATATATATATATATATATATATATGTACAGATGCACAGGGCGGTTACATTGAATAGATGCACAGGGCGGTTACATTGAATAAAATTTTGATATTTTGAATCTAGTAATATTATTGTATATATTTATGTTTGGGTTATTTTATTGTTCAATATATTTAATAAATATGGGCAAGAAAACTTCGTAACGATAATTATCGAACACTCTGTATATATAGGTCCGAGTGACTATCGGCTCTAAGATCTGCACATTGATTTTTGTTCATTTTTCAACATGGCCGGCTAACTTTCTCGTGTTTTTCGCGAGAGACTAGAGAAATTCGTCAAACGTACCATCGTTTTCAACCTACATGGGTCGTCTCCAGAACGACGTGCTCAAATGTTTATACTCTAAACAATAATAATAATCTTTATTAGTTCAGTTCACCAATGAACATTCACTATACCACAGTGCCTGAAGACGACCCATGTGAGTTAATAATGCTAGTATGTTTGGCGAATGTCGTTATTTCCCTGCTGAAAGCACTATAAAGTAAGTGCGCATTATTAAAAAAAATCGACAAAAAAAAAAAACCCAACAAAAAGCAAAAACGAATATATTGGGCTTAACATTGATATTCAATCAGACATATATAAATGAAAGAATGCTGCCCAATTATACAAATATATATATATATATATATATGTATATATATATATATGTATATATATATATGTATATATATATATGTATATATATATATGTATATATATATGTATATATATATATATATATATATATATATATATATTAAAAGTAATAAATAAAATAAAAATGTTATATACGTCCAAATAAATCATGGGCAACTTTCTAAGTTAATAAAAAATGATCTTCGAGGCGAAGCCACTATTTAACCGTATTTATCGTTTAAAAACAACAACAAAAACAACAACAACAACAAAAACAACAAATCTCTTTCACTCTCTTTATATATATATATATATATATATATATATATATATGAGTAAACAGTTAATAAATTATGCTAAAAAACACTTTAAATATGTTTTTAACTCATTTCAATCTGAAAAGGAAACACTAGATAAATGGATAGTCCTTAATCCGCGGAGTTTCGAAGAAATACTCTCTTTCTCATCAGAGGGTAGGAATTAGCAAAATGCTGGATCGGATTTTGCATGCAGAAGTATTTGATGAAACAACAAGTAAGTCAAAGATCTTACTTGAAAACAAAAAAGTGAAGCAGAGGGAATATGGTGAAGAAAAAGGTGATTACACATGAATGGATAGTCTGGTGGAAGATAAAAAATCATGTGACGGTAAAATCCAAATGAAAAACTTCAAGAAAGTTAAAAGAATTTCCATTTGTACAAGTAAAATCCCAGGAAATCCCGTAATTGGAAGAAGATGGTCCATAATAATCCAAAGGCAGAAATCCATGGAATAATTAAAAAAAATGTGTACAAGGAAAAAAAATAATATTAATAAAAGAAAAATAAGATGTGCTTTTCACTCTATTTCCGAGACATAACTATAAATAAAAAATATCTGGGAAGAGAAAGGAGAGAAAAAAACGATAAATAGGGCAAAATAATATAGGTCAACTGAAATGTACAGGTCATCACTTAAAAAATGTCAGCAAGAGTTGTTAAACGACACTAAAAGGAAAATAAAAAAAGGAAAATAAAAATAAATAAATATATAATAAATAAATAGAAAATAAAGAATGAATAAAAAAATAAAAAAATAAAATATAATAAAAAATAAAATATAAAATATAATATATAAAATAAAATAAAATAAAATAAGAATAAAAATAAAAAATAAAAATTATTTAAGGGAAGAAGATGCCCGGTATCTGCAATTTCAGGGGAAAAAAGTAAGTAAATTCATATAGTAAAATTTAAGTACATATACATACAAGATATGAAAGTGTGGGTAGATTTATATATTAGATAGATAGGAAAGTTTAAAGAATAAAACAGAAAATGCAGATAAAAAACCGGCCATGCAAAGAAGAGATAAAGAATTAAAATAAAGGATTATTAAATTATAAAGTATTAAGAAGTATGTCGAAAAACGATAAAGTTAAAGAAAAAATACTGTATATCTATATAAAGGGTAAAAGTAAAAACTATGTAATTTCAAAATTGCCATAATTAAATTTGGACTTATGTTTACAGAAAGAGATCAGTTCATTTTTAGAATTTATTATATTGTTACTTTGAGAGGAAGTAATTATAGTTATAGCTTCGGTTGTGCAGAGGCGACATGACTTAGAGCCTGGAGTATAAGACTTAACTTTTTTTATAATAGTCCATTTGATTGAGAAGGGAGTATTGTTAGAGTTAAGTTTTTTTTATTAAAGTGGTTAGAGAAGTTCCTTGGTTATTATTAGAATTATGGTTGTTAAAAGAAGAAATGTGGTTTGATATTCTTTTCTTAATTAATGCTGAAATAGCGCCGATATATGTATGTACTTTATTAAAAGCTCGAGGTCTGGTATTAATATTAATTTGCTGATTTGTATTAGTTAAATAGTTTGAATTTTGTTCATAGTGTTCAACAAATGGTGGGACAATGTCTGTATGAGGACTATTTTGGAGGGGATAATGAGTGTTGTTAGTGTTAGGATGGCTGTTAGGAGAAATAGTATTATTCTCATTAATATTATGATTATTATTATTATCATCATTATTACTAGTTGTATGATTGTAGATGGAAGGGCTGCTCGAATGGTGTATTGGATTAATAACTATATCAGATGGAGGATGGGAAGAATAACTTGAAGACGAAATATTAGTGTCTATTATGGGAGGATTGCGTGGGAGCTCAGTAATAGTGCAAGAATATATAACATCTTTATGGATACAATCATTATTGAGTGGGCAAAGATGTTTGATATTACAATTACAGTTAGTTTTGGGTTTAATTAGGAAAGGGATTTTTTGGGCTGATTTAATTTTTTGTGTTATTAGATGTTAAGATTTTTGTGCTAAATTAGGCATTGTTGAATAAGAAATCCGGATTGAATTTTTATTGAAAATAGAACTATATCTGTGTGGGTATTTGAAAGAGTTTTCTACAGTGTTGAAGAATTCCTTAGGTATATTAGTTTTGACATTTAGGCTAAATGGAGGATTAAACCAAATATTTTTCTTTCTCCTGATGCGATTAGGTGGGTTAGAGGCATTGCGATTAGTATTTTGGTTTGGATTATAAATGTAGACTGGTTCATTGTTATTGATAGCGGCAGATCTTGTTAGTTGAACTGGTTTTATATATATATATATATATATATATATATATATATATATATATATATATTTCTTCGATTAGTTGATTGAAAATAAGGTAGGAATTCAAAATACATACCTACCTTAAAACTGACCAAGTTGTACAATTCCTCGCACGCTCTCTCTTTTTTTGGCTTCTTTTTACTTTTTATACCCTCCATCTCTTCATCTACTTAATTTACATTATTCCTTGTTTTTCCTCTTCTCTTAAGTAATAGTAGATAAATAACTTTTATATAAAAAAGAATGAGTCTTGATTTTCGTCTTGGAAATGATATTTTGGCCTGACGAAGTAGTCTCTTTGAAAAGAGGAATTACAGAAACATGTATGCACATATGTGGCCAATAATGTTTGCGTAAATATATACAAAGTGGAACGATAAAATTATCAGTATTAGTATTATTATTAGTATTATTATTAGTAGTATTAATAGTATTATTATTTTAGTAGTAGTAGCAATATTATTATTATTATTAGTAGTAGCAGTAGTAGTATTAGTTATAGCAGCAGTATTGATAGTAGAACTATTATTATTATTATTATTATTATTATTATTAGTAGTAGTAGTATTAGTAATAGTAATAGCAGTATTTTTCATTTCCAATGTACGTGTTACTTTTGGAGATAAATTCTCCTATAGGGCATTTAAATAACACGTACATCAGCATGATTAGAACCAGTACCTCACACCGACTAACATCTTCTGTCTTCACCGAATAGTTCAATTTGCCAACACCTCACAGCACACGACACCCACAAAACCGAATTTAGGGATATACTAATTAAAAACATGTTAGTCATCTCACACTGTGATCTATGTCTCCCAATCAATGAAGCCCTACTAATCCCCATAAAAACAACCATCAATCAGGCTGAATAAGAGAGTGAAGGCTCGCTTAAGTACTTGTAAGTATTTTAAACGATTTTAATCATCTTTTCATTAGACTCACTAACGCATTTTTTTTCATCACTCATCTGACGACGACTTATGGAAGTCGAAAACGTTCTCGAATACGGTAAATTTCTTTTCACACGTGAACAGAATGTTCGAACACTAGTTCGCCAAAAAAAAAAACAAAAAAAAAACGGATTACAAAAGAAACGAACAGGAATTATTCCCGCTCTTCAATGAAACTTGCATTACAGAAAAAAAAACTGGCCAAATATACTAATTTCATATATATATATATGCTAAAACGTTTTCATCCTAAATTCTACGCAACTAGGCAGAATGTAGAAACTATGAATAAATAAAATTCAGCATTATAGTTAAATGGAAACACTCATCTAATAAGAAAACATAAAAAACGAATAATTAATTAATAAACACTCGTTTTTCAAAAAATTAGTTAACTTTCATGTAGTCGCTCGCATATCGAGTAGTAGTAGAAGTAGTAGTAGTAGGGGAACGAGAGTGAGAGAAGAGGGGAATTAAAAGGGACAGACAACAGTAAGAGTAAGGTAATTAAGTTTTCAATTAATTTGAATTTGCGTGATTTAATGTGCGCGTGATATCCCCTTTTCTCTCTCTCTCTGTTATATATTCGCGTGCGCGCGCGCGTGTGTGCAAGTAATTACAATTAAACAATAAGTATTTTTTATACCTACAGGTATTAGTGTTTTATGCTTACGCTGTGTGAAACTCCTGCCGATCATAGGATTCGAACCCAGCAACGAAGCCACCTAATTCTGTGTAAATACATTAGACAATCTGGAGTGTTCGCACGTCAAAGTTAGTTTACTGCTTTTTAGTTATTATTCCACATACAGTGGCCAAGAAGCTTGATAATTACAATTAAATAATAATAATTCTTTATACCTACACACTAGTGTTTTATGCTTATGCAACCATTAGTGTAAGAGGTGACTATTCCTGTCGATCATGACTACCAAACAATTATCACAGGAATGAAGGGAATTAGGAACTATTAAACGCCAAATTTGGGTGAAAATATTATACAAGCTAGAGTGTTCGAACGAGCGGAAGTCGTGAACCTTGCATAAACAATAGTTGACTGCCTTTAAGTTTTAATTCCGTGGACAGAGTATATGTAGACATATGTATATGCATGTATATATAAATACAAATGAACATAAAACATATATAAGAAATATCAATTCTCTGAATGCATTATTCTCACATTCATTGAAACATAATCATACCTTTGACTTCAAACAAGAAACAGTTAAATTTATTTCAAATAAACCACGACGAAGACTTCTTGAATCAGCGCTCATCGCAAATTACAGCACAACGTAGCGGTTTCTATAATTTACCGCCATTAATAAGTAAACTCCTATTAAAAGAATTAAATTAATACATATAATTAGTCAATAAATTATATAACAAAAAATACCATTATTTCATATCAGAGATACACCGACATTTGAATTATAACGGCCATATTTAGTTTAAAATTTATATAAATATATTAACGTTAAAAATATGACGTTAAAAATAAATTTAATCTCTTTCACAAAGCTATAACGTTTTAAAAAAAAAATTTCCAGCGACTTTTTCGTTTTGAAATAGAACAAAGTCATACTTTTAATTACAAGATATTTTAAAATATTGTATTGGTATTTATTTTCTTTAATTAATTCATCGAGAAAAAGTCTTACAATAAAGACGAAACGTTGATGGACATATGACTTGGTTTGTTCCTTTTTATCTCTCTCTATATACATATGTATATATATATATGTGATATATAAATATATATCTATATAATATGTATGCATATATATATGCATGTATGTATATATAATATGTATGTATATATATATGGTGTAAGTATATATAATATATATATATATATATATATATATTTCTTTACTGTTGTTTTGGGAAAGAATTCCAACAAAGTGCTCGATTACAAAGAAAAACCTTGATATTTATTTATTTAATCGTACAGAAGTCCAGAAAAACATTGGTCTCGTCTGTTTCAAGCCCAACATAAAAGGGACCAGTTAATGGTAAAACGCAAATGATGTTAGGCTTTCGTCAGCCATGTTGTATCTCTCCTATTTGGACAGAAACAACTTGGCTGAGGAGAGCCTAACATCATTTGCGTTTTACCATTAACTGGTCCCTTTTATGTTGGGTTTGAAACCGACGGTACCAACGTTTTTCTGAACTTCTGTACGATTAAATATATATATATATATATATATGAGTTAGAAAAGCATTTCATCCAAGGCATGAAAATTGTTAAACAAAATGTTTTTACTATAGGCTTTAAAAATAAAGGTACAAGATTCAATTTGAAATTTATTTATCTTTAAAGTTCACTTTTATAAATTTTACAAAGTAAGGTATAAAAATTTAATTTAAATTGAATAGAAAAATTACCTTGGATTTATTTTATGTAATGTACATTCTGTTGCACTTTTTTTAAAAAATCATTGAAAATTTTATATCTATACCATTAATTGTTAGATGAAAGATAATGTTTTTAAATTGCAACAAAATGTACATTGCATAAAATAAATCCAAGGTAATTTTTCTATTCACATTAAATAAAATTTTTATACCTTACTTTGTAAACTTTATAAAAGTGCACTTTGAAGATAAATAAATTTCAAATTGAATCTTGTACCTTTATTTTTAAAGCCTATAGTAAAAACATTTTGTTTAACAATTTTCATGCCTTGGATGAAATGCTTTTCTAACTTGTATCGTATC